>NC_090247.1:46917274-47082274 GCF_037325665.1 Littorina saxatilis | reverse complement strand
GCTGGTGAACAGTGGTGAACACTCGATTCGGCCTGCATTTTCCCGTTTTACCACAAAGTTGTTGATTTCAGTCTGGATGAAAGGTGAACTACTGCATCTGCGATGACTAACTTTGTTTCGAAATGCATAATATGTTGAAGAAGGATTTGCGTTTTCGCGTATTTAAATGTTAAAACGAGAATTCGTGGTGACGAAGCACCGGAAATGGCAGTTAGGTGGGTTTCAAATGTAGAAATGCGTTTGTTTTTACAAAAACAGCTGACCTCGGTACGGGAGTCTTAGTGACAAAGGAGTCATACTTGATGCAAAGGTGTGCAATTGTCGGGTTGGGATTATTCGTTAGAGCGTGCAGGCGAGAGGCGGTCAAATATGCGAGATGATCGTACATCGGGTTGGCCACCTTTAATCCAGACAGAAATCAACAACTTTGTGGTAAAACGGGAAAATGCAGGCCGAATCGAGTGTTCACCACTGTTCACCAGCTTACTACTCTATAGCCGGTTATCCCCCGTGTTTATGTTCGATTTGAATTCAAACTGAAGTTAAAGACAAGTCGCGTAAGGCGAAAATACAACAATTAGTCAAGCTCAGTTGAACTCACAGAATGAAACTGAACGCATTGCATTTTTTCCGCAAGACCGTACACTCGTAGCATCGTCTGTCCACCGCTCGTGGCAAAGGCAGTGAAATTAACAATCCAGAAAAGCGCGGTAGCGGTTGCGCTGAGGAGGATAGCACGTTTTTTTTTCTCTATTCTTTTTAACTCTCTGAACGTGTTTTTAATCCAAACATATCATATCTATATGTTTTTCGAATCAGAAACGGACAAGGAATAAGATGAAATTGTTTTTAAATCGATTTCGGAAATTTAATTTTAATCATAATTTTTATATTTTTAATTTTCAGAGCTTGTTTTTAATCCGAATATAACATATTTATATGTTTTTGGAATCAGAAAATGATGAAGAATAAGATGAACGTAAATTTGGATCGTTTTATAAAAAAAAATTAATTACAATTTTCACATTTTTAATGACCAAAGTCATTAATTAATTTTTAACTCACCAAGCTGAAATGCAATAACAAAGTCCGGCCTTTGTCGAAGATTGCTTTACATAAATTTCAATGAATTTGATTGAAAAATGAGGGTGTGACAGTGCCGCCTCAACTTTTACAAAAAGCCGGATATGACGTCATCAAAGACATTTATCAAAAAAATGAAAAAAAAGTCCGGGGATTTCATACCCAGGAACTCTCATGTAAAATTTCATAAAGATCGGTCCAGTAGTTTACTCTGAATCGCTCTACACACACAGACACACACAGACACACACAGACACACACACACACACACACACACACACACATACACCACGACCCTCGTCTCGATTCCCCCTCTATGTTAAAACATTTTGTCAAAACTTGACTAAATGTAAAAAAAACTAAAACAAAATAATTATGATCATTCGAAAGTAAATCATAACAAGTCGCGTAAGGCGAAATTACTACATTTAGTCAAGCTGTGGAACTCACAGAATGAAACTGAACGCACTGCATTTTTTGACAATGACCGTAGTCCGCCGCTTGTGCATAACGAAGTGAAATTGACGAGCCTGTGATATTGAAACTTGTGCATGATTCCTGGTGCACGTAACTACTTTACGACGTTAACGCCTTGAACATTTCAAAACCAATCTTTTGAGAGACTGTGAGTGCTTTATAGTGACGTTTTCTCTTAATCAATCAATCAATCAATGAGTCTTATATCGCGCATATTCCGTGGGTACAGTTCTAGGCGCTCTGCAGTGATGCCGTGTGAGATGAAATTTTATACGGCCAGTAGATTGCAGCCATTTCGGCGCATATTTACCTTTCACGGCCTATTATTCCAAGTCACACGGGTATAGGTAGACAATTATTAACTGTGCCTAAGCAATTTTGCCAGGAAAGACCCTTTTGTCAATCGTGGGATCTTTAACGTGCACACCCAATGTAGTGTACACGGGGGGGAGGTTCGGACACCGAAGAGAGTCTGCACACAAAGTTGACTCTGTGAAATAAATTTCCGCCGAACCTGGGATCGAACTCACGCTGACAGCGGCCAACTGAATACAAATCCAACGCGCTACCAACTGAGCTATATCCCCGCCCTTACAGACACAAACCTTAGCCGTTTAATCAACAATAACAACAACACATGCACAAGAGTCATACACGTTCTCCCATATGAATAATATTTGTATACATGTAAACTTGGCCAACAAATTATTGCAACAAATTTCAAACCCAAATTAAAGCATTAATCCCCGTGTCATTTCATTAAAACTTTATATGCCAGTTGCGGCCATTCACTGAACCTTAAGGATCATCTTTTGGATTAAATATTTCTTGCACAGCGATCACGTGGCCGCCGCTCAAGTAAGGGTACCCTCAAAATCGACCAGACAAAAACGGAAGAGCCGAATGAAAAATCGACCCCAAAAAATCACAATTGCCAAATCTTTGCAACTTTGACATACGAGAAGAAAGTCAAATCAATGATCTACCCTGAACAGATTGTTATGTTATGCTACCTTGCGTATTTCGCGTGCTATACTATTCCTACTGATGCAGGTGTCGATCGCAAGAGCGGTCAAAATCGGGACTTTTTGAGTCATTTTGGGGGGGTATCATCACAAAAAAGGCTGCACTTTAGCAATGACTAAGTGGATTGCTTTGAAACTTTCAGAATATTTTACCAACACAAAAGAGATACTTCGTGCGAAATTATGGATTGTTACAGGTATTTGTAAAAATGTTACGCATTTTTTTCGAAAGAAGCTTTTAATCTCGTCATAGGATTGTTTACTTGGGTCCAAAAATGTTTATGACTTTGCATGTCATTAGAAAAATGATTGATACACACACTGCGAAAGTTTTGTGTGCGAAAAAGCACTGACGCAAATTTGCGAGGCCTGTAAACACGCTTGATATTTGAGCGATGATGCTGGTGCCACAGCGATGCCCAGCCAAGCGTGACCGTAGCATGTTTTAAGAGGCACGCAGCGATAACAGCTGTCAGCGCGAACGTTCCATTTTTTACATTTAGTCAAGTTTTGACCAAATGTTTTAACATAGAGGGGGAATCGAGACGAGGGTCGTGGTATATGTGTGTATGTGTGTGTGTGTGTATGTGTGTGTCTGTGTGTGTGTGTGTGTAGAGCGATTCAGACTAAACTACTAGACCGATCTTTATGACATTTGACATGAGAGTTCCTTGGAATGATATCCCCGGACGTTTTTTTTATTTTTTTCGATAAATACCTTTGATGACGTCATATCCGGCTTTTTGTAAAAGTTGAGGCAGCACTGTGTGTCACAGGCGCCTGTTGTATGTAGAAAAGACCGATTGCAAGCGCCTATGTTTGTGTTTGGGCTTTACTGCCTGGGTGTGTGCTATATGGTTTTTCTCGTGTTTTTCGTAGTTTACGTTATAAATGTTTGTGAACTGTGTTCATTTGATATATGAATTTAGAAACTGGGGAATAATACTTCATTCGGGGAAGGCTTGCGTTCCAAGCAACGAATCCAGCTACAGCAGCTGTAGGTCCGGTTTCAGAGATCGGACTGGTGAAGGGCATACTGATTTGTTTTGTACATGCGGCCGAGATGCAGTGGGTCTTTATTTGTAATATATGTATCGGAGTTATAGGAAATAACTTTAGGGACATGTAGTTTGTTACTTTGGTATATGCATACGTCCGAGTCGACCGGCCGTTTGTTTGTTGTTTGTTTGTTTGTCTGCAAGTGCAGTATAATGGGTTTCTACTATTGTATACTTGTTGTACTTTGCCTATGATAGTTATGATTATATCTAAGAAATATTGTTAAATCATGTTATATTGATGCTATTTGCTAGTTTAAACATTAATTTGAGTATGTTTAAATGGTTACCAGCATGAGTGATTTGGGTATATTAGTGTGTGAATCAGTATTGCCATTGTCCATATAATCCTGCTTTGGAGTTATTGGCATAAGACGGGCTGGGTAAAGGGTAGCGTGATATTGACTATGAAACTAACTCTACGCCTATTCCAGGTCGCCTGTCGTTAACCTGAAGACTGAAACAACCAAGTTCTGGTGTCAACTTTAACCGGAAGATGACATTTCACCTACATCTACATCTTCATCTGCGCAGTCTTCTGCTTCACCTTTAACTGTCGTCCTACTACCATCATTCTATTGTCATTCTATTGTCTACGTCTACATCGTCGGGATTTCTATCTACTGCTGGACTCAGTTGGTTATTTGAGTATTACCCTTATTACCTAGATCGATAAATAAGCCATTTACTCCAGCAGGTCATTAACTTAAAAGTGTGTGTGTGCGTGTGTCTGATAAATATGTTTATAAGTGAACAATAATATTTTCTCTTATACTACAATTTGTGTTTGTGGAACTTTATTATGCAAGATTCTTATTGAGTCGGTGGTTGACTGGCTGCGCACGTGTGTGATGCATGTGTGTTTGACAAATGGGGGCTCGTCCGGGATTTTGTTATAAGTTCAAGGTCACCTTAGAATGTTGCTAAATAAGTTATGTGTTGTAATGTGTTGTGTTGTACTTACATAAATGTGTATTGATATGTGTATCTGAGTTACGTTGTAATTCTGAGAAAATGTTTTCAATTTGAAGTATCTCTTTTCCAAAGTTTCTTTGTAAAGCTGCACAAACAGTTAGGTTTGTCGATTTAGGAAAGTTGGATTTGTGTTGATATTTCATGATTGCTACTGGTGTTTTCAAAGTTAAGAGGTTCTTTAAGCAAGGCTTGTTGGTCTGACTTCATCATGTCTACTCCAGCCAGAACAATTGGTACTCCTAGAAATGCTTACTACTCCTGGTCGCGGCGATCAAGTACATTCTGCTGAAGTTGCTGTCGATGTCACTAATCTTAACTCTGAACAGGAACTTCTTGCCGCCAAGGGACGCGCTCTTGGGATTCACTCGGGCAGTTCTTTGGCTCGTTATGTGCATGAAGAACAGCTGAGTCAAGTTCAGATTCGGAAGCAGTTAGCTGAACTGACAGAGGAAGAAGCCAGGATGAGACAGGAAGAAGCCAGGAGGAAACAGGAACGAGAAGAGGAGGAAGCCAGGATGAGACAGGAAGAAGTCAGGATGAGACAGGAAGAAGCCAAGATGAGACTGGAAGAAGCCCTGAGGAAACAGGAACGAGAAGAGGAAGAAACGAGGATTCGTCGGCAAGACGAGGAGGAGGAACGAAGACGACGCCAGCGACTCTATGAACTCGAAGAAGCTAAACTTGTAGCTGAAATAGAAAGAACGCGGACTGCTGCAGCTGCCCCTGCTCCTATTGCCCACGATCCCGCCATCCAACCGGTTAGGCTAAAAATAGACGAATTCGATGAAACCAAAGAGGAACTTGACACCTTTTTGGGACGCTTTGAACGTGCTGCCACACTAAGCGGGTGGAATCGAGAAACAGCGTGGGGAGCGCGCTTAGGTACACTACTAACTGGATTTGCGGCTGATGTCTACTTAGAGCTACCCCTTGAAAACGCTTCAAACTACGATGCAGTCGTGGAAGCCCTTAGGTCATCGTTTAGATGGACAGCGGATGCATACCGATCGAAGTTTCGTCAAGCTACTAAGAACGAAGCAGAAACCTTCAATCAATATGCGACCAGACTACGCATATGGTTTGAACGCTGGCGGAAGAGTGCAAAGAAAGCTGAAACATATGAAGACTTGAGGGATCTCATACTTCAAGAACATCTCATCGATAGAATCTCAGGTGATTTGGCAGAATTTATTCGTGAGAATAACCCGGCTAATTTGCAAGCCACCGCAGAGTTGGCAGAATGTTATGCCGCTTTGAAGAGAGCAAGGAAAAATCCAGTCACGGTGACTGGTCGAGCTGGAGGAAACGAGGACTCAGACAGCCCGAAGAAGAACGCACCACCGATCTAACTCTAACCCTCAAGGTCAAAGGGGCAAATGTTTCAACTGCGGCCAAGAAGGACATATAAGCGAAGGGATTGTCCGCTTCCTGCACGTTCTACGAATGTGAGATCTGTGACGACTCCAGAATCGAACTCAACCATGAAGGAGTTGCCTGCCTTTTGCGGTCCTTGTGGGAAACTGTCTTATACTCCCCTGTGTACAGTAACGGTAAACGGAGCACAAGTCTCGGCTTTGCGCGACACAGGCGCAGATGGACTGGTGATCGACTCGACTTTGGTCAAGGACTGCGCTCTTATGCGGGAAGGACAAACTATCCGACTTGCGGCGGGGAATGTTGAACAAAAGTGTTCCACCACTGTTATTCATCTCGAATCACCTTTTTTCTCAGGAAAAGCTGTTGCCATTGTTGCCGATCAACTGACTTACCCCGTATTGATTGGAAACAGGATCATCCGTCCAGGCGGAGAAGTTCTCGAGGTACCAGTGTACACGGCGGAAGCACAGCCGCTGAAGACTGCAGTCGTTACCAGGTCCCAACACTCAAGAGACAAAGAAGCACCCAAAAGTTTGAAAATGACAGATTCTGGTCTTGGAGATGTGACACGGGAAGATTTGATCAGACTTCAGAACCAGGACCCAACTTTGTCACGGATGAGAGAACTAGCACGAGGTAGTGATCCTGCTCCCTGCGGAAAACGTGGACAAGTTCAGTTTATTTGGAAGCGAGGGATTCTGCAGAGACGTTTCATCACGACTGACGGAACGTATAGCCAGGTGGTGATTGTTGCGGAAATTTACACAAGTTAGTCAAGTCTACACAAATAACGGGTTATTCCGTCAAAAGCAGTCATGTGTTGTTTATGAAAACCGTCAGGCACCTATGGTTTATCTAATTATGTGATGCAGCAAGTGCCTATGAATTGTCGGAAAACCGAAGTATAATTACGTCAAAGTTTCGATATCAGTTGACGTCATTTTGATTGTCGTCAAGAAGTTGTCGTATTTCTTGAAGGAGTTTCCTTCAAAGCATATTCTTTTACTTTCGATGTGATCGTTAGTTTACTTTGTTCATTAGTATTGGGAACATAAGGAGTTAGATAATAAATGGGGTTATTATTAGGTACGAAATTCTTGATCGCTATTTTCGCGTCAAGGATCGCGAATAGACAAGAGTTATCATTGGTCTAGGTAGGCTAGCAACGCAAAGATGAGTTTCGGTTAGCGGGTAAGGAGTCTGCGCAGGGAGAGAAAAGAATAACGCTCGAAAAGGGAAAAAGCAACTGAAAATTGGAGAGAAGGAGCGAAATCATGAAAGAACCGCAACGGCACCGTTCTATGCCTAGAATAAAAACCATCGCCAAGGGCGAACGGAGATGGCAAAGAATTCCATAGCGGAGACACCCTGTCTTTGACGGGACGACCAGAGAGATGGCAGCAAGCGACAGCAGTAGCCGGTAGCCGTTATTTGGTGGAATCTTTTCTCGGTAAATATGTGTTTTTTGATCCAAGTTGATTTCCCCAAGGTTACCAAGTTATTTTTTTATGTGCACTGCATTGGTCACGGTATCACAAGTTTGATCGAATACCAAGATTTTATGTGATCACTGTAGATCAAACGTAATACATTGTATGAACGTTGAGCAGCATGAGGAATGAATGTGGATAATTAATTGTTTGTAAGTGCTATAATGAATGATATAGTCGGATCTCCGTTTGAATAACAAGATGTGTTTTTATCTCACAGGTCTCAGGGGAAACGGTTTGTATAATGATAGAATAATTCCCAGTTCTGAGACTTGTTATTATTTCGACAGATATGTTGGTGTTTCGAGTTACACTGTACGAGTTTTCCAGTTCGAGATCCGAGGGACGAGTTTCTACGATCAACCCTCTAACTTCGTCCGATGTCTTCATGATCATCGACGATGAACTTTATGTAACCGTTCGACAATAACCAGCCTAGACCACACGACGTTCCGACCGTCTACATCATCACTTCGTATTTTCAAGATGAGTGACTTTTAGATCCAGGATATAAGAACGATACAAAAAATGAAGAATAATCCGGCGACCTTGGAACAAGCAAATAAATAAAAAGTTGAATCTATAAATTTACAAATACGTCTTGTGTGTTTTGTGCACGAATCTGCAATAGTGGTGTGGTAGAATTTTTTTTTAGAAACAAAATTCATTCTTGTTCTGATTCATAATACGTAAAAGGTGAGGTCTTCGTACCCTCCGAGTAGTACCGGCACGGTTGGCCTAGTGGTAAGGCGTCCGCCCCGTGATCGGGAGGTCGTGGGTTCGAACCCCGGCCGGGTCATACCTAAGACTTTAAAATTGTCAATCTAGTGGCTGCTCCGCCTGGCGTCTGGCATTATGGGGTTAGTGCTAGGACTGGTTGGTCCGGTGTCAGAATAATGTGACTGGGTGAGACATGAAGCCTGTGCTGCGACTTCTGTCTTGTGTGTGGCGCACGTTATATGTCAAAGCAGCACCGCCCTGATATGGCCCTTCATGGTCGGCTGGGCGTTAAGCAAACAAACAAACAAACAAACAAACCCTCCGAGTACGTAACAGACAAGGATCCGCAACAGTGATGCCCGAATCTTTGAGAGCCGGAGTTCTCAGTCTCTCACACGATGTTCCGATGGCTGGCCATTTGGGGACAAAGAAAACTCAAGAACGACTATGGCAGACTATGCTATTTGCTAGTTTAAACATTAATTTGAGTATGTTTAAATGGTTACCAGCATGAGTGATTTGGGTATATTAGTGTGTGAATCAGTATTGCCTGGTTTGTCCATATAATCCTGCTTTGGAGTTATTGGCATAAGACGGGCTGGGTAAAGGGTAGCGTGATATTGACTATGAAACTAACTCTACGCCTATTCCAGGTCGCCTGTCGTTAACCTGAAGACTGAAACAACCAAGTTCTGGTGTCAACTTTAACCGGAAGATGACATTTCACCTACATCTACATCTTCATCTACGTCTGCGCAGTCTTCTGCTTCACCTTTAACTGTCGTCCTACTACCGTCATTCTATCGTCATTCTATTGTCTACGTATACATCGTCGGGATTTCTATCTACTGCTGGACTCAGTTGGTTATTTGAGTATTACCCTTATTACCTAGCTCGATAAATAAGCCATTTACTCCAGCAGGTCATTAACTTAAAAGTGTGTGTGTGTGATAAATCCAAAATTTTAATAATAAATTTTCATTTAATTAATATACTTACCCAACTCACATATAGCAATTAACTCTAGTTCAGTGCTGGTAACGCTGTACGCGTTCCCCTTGGTAACAAGGGAGACCACCCTAAAAAAGAGTGATCCATCCCATAATATCAGACCGATGTCCGGTCCAACATCCGTATGCGTGCGCATACGCCGCCATTTGTATCATTCGAACGAAGCCCAACTCACTACTTTTTTAGAACCCAATACCACCACAGCGGGGAGGCGGGAGGGTTTAAACGATGTGAGTTGGGTAAGTATATTAATTAAATGAAAATTTATTATTAAAATTTTGGATTAAATTACATATTATTACCCAACTCACATATAGCAGATTGCTACTATAGGTGGTGGGTACTTACCAAAACTAGGCACGCAGGACCTGTCCCGCCGCTACCATGGCAGGCAGCGCGGAGCTTCCATCCTGTCTGACAGAAGCGACGTCTCTGAGGTAAAAGTTGACGAAAACGTCCTCAGAGCGCCAATACGCAGCTTCCAGTACCTCGGCTAGCTTGCCGGACCGAAGAACTGCCACTGAGGATGCCCAGGCTCTCGCCTCATGGGTTCTAGCCGCGGTGAGAGGCAACACTGCCCTAGCATCACCCGACTGCACTAGCCACCAGGCATATGCTCGTTTGATCAGAGTGGAGATCCATTTGGCCAGAGTCACCTTCGCTATATCCTTACACCTAGCCGTGTTTAAAGATATGAAAAGAAGCTTTTGACTTTCTGACCTAACAGGCCGAGTTCGAGACAGGTAACATCGGAGAGCTCTCACAGGACAATTTGCAATATCGGGATCTCCAGGAGCCAAAATCTTGCTCAAGGGTGGAATGCGCAAGATTGGAGAAAGCTGGCCAGGTTTCTGGTTTTTCGCGAGAAAGCCGGGAACAAATTTGAGAGAAACGGAACCATCCTTCTCGAACGCAATATCCTTGTCTAAACCCGACAAAGAATGCACCTCACTACCTCTCCTAGAAGTAGAGAGAAGCGTTAAAAACACAGTCTTACGCGTCAAATCGGCCAAAGTGGCTGACAAAAGAGGCTCGAACTCATCCGAGGCTAAGAAACGTAAGACCAGGAACAAATCCCATGCAGGGAGAAGCGATTTTGAACGAGCTGCTAAAAGGGCAGCCCCCTTAATAACACTAGCGATAACCCCTCCGAGCGAAATTTTGTGGCCTAATTGCGCGAGGGTCGAAGAGATCGCCGACCTCCGGACCCTAATAGAAGAGGGAGAAGCCCCCTGATCAGCCAACCAAGACAGATGGTTGGCTACTTGAATAGACCTAGGAGAAAGAGGTTTAACCCCGTTAAGCGCGCACCACCTAGACCAAGAGGCCCAGTGCGATGAGTAAACCGAAGAAGTCGATTTTCTATGCGCATGTCCAACGAATCTCAGAGTAGGGGAAGAGGCCCCTGCCCTACGCAAAGCGCTTCGGACAGAATCCACGCGTGAAGGGCCAGGATCTGTGGGTTCTCGTGCTGAACGCCTGACCGAGGCTGCACGAGATCTCCTCTTTTCAGGGCGAGAGGGATTGGGGGCCGAACTGCTAGACGCAGTAGGTCGGGAAACCAGTGCTGGCTTGGCCACAGAGGAGCGACCAGAACCAGCGCTGGTTTCTCCAAGTCCACTTTCCTGAGGACTTTGCCTAAGAGGCAGAACGGAGGGAAGGCATACGCCGGAAGATCTGACCAATCCACTTCCAGAGCATTCACCTTCCAGGCCAGAGGATCCGGGAAGGGGGACACAAAGAGAGGCAGTCTCGCCGAAAACCTCGTCGCAAAGAGATCTATCTTGGGCTTGTCGATCTGCGACCAAAGCCGCTGCAAAGACTGGTGTGTGAGAGTCCACTCTGAATGAACAATCCTGTCCCCTCTGCTCAAAGTGTCTGCAAGGACGTTCAGACTGCCCTTCAAGTACACTGCTGACAACAGAATGTGCTGGGCGTGACACCACTTGAGAATGCGACATGCAATGTCGGAAAGACTGTGAGACCGAGTCCCCCCCTGCTTGTTCACATACGACGCCACAGACATGTTGTCGGTGTGAAGACGTACATGACTGCCCTCCAGGAAAGGCTTGAACGCTAAAAGCGCCAGGGAAACAGCCTCCAACTCCAGTACATTGATATGTAGGGAGGCCTGAGAGCAATCCCAGACTCCCGAAACCATGTGCTCGTCCAGATGAGCACCCCACCCCGTCAGAGATGCATCCGTAAACAGCTCTCTCTCCGGCGGTGGACGAACAATGGGAACACCCCGGAACAAATCCGGAAGAAGCCAAACGCCTGTGGTCTGCTGAAACCAAGTTCCCAGTGCGATCGGAACACTCCAGTCCTGGGATGTCTGATCCCACCTTGACTGCAGGGAGGCCTGAAAAGGCCTCTTGTGAACCCTGCCCAACGGAATGAGGGAAGCCATGGATTCCATCTGACCCAGAACCGAAGTCAGAACCCTTGCACTGGCGTGATTCTCTCCGTAGAGAGACCGAATCAGACCCTGAAGTTTGTCGATCCGCCTTTGAGACGGACGGACAGACCACCGAAGTGTGTCGAATTCCATGCCCAGGTAAGTAAACGTCTGGGATGGTTCCAACTCGGATTTTGTCAGGTTGACAGAGAAACCCAGCTGTGCCGCCCGACTCAGCACCCTGTGCGTATGAGCCTCGCAAAGCCCCCTGTTCTGGTGAAGGATTAACCAATCGTCCAGGTATGCTCTGAGACGGATGCCTTCCTGTCTCACAAGAGCGCAAAGCTGCCTGACCACAATCGTGAAAATCCACGGAGCTAAAGACAGGCCGAACGGCAGAGCCCTGAACTGGTAAGCTTTGCCGCCCCAAGGGAAGCGAAGCCACTTCCTGTCCGCGACATGTATGAGGACGTGAAAGTAAGCGTCTGTAAGATCGATCGACGTTGCCCAATCTCCCGGCCGTAAGGCCTCCCGAACCGAGGTTGGAGTTTCCATGGTAAACTTGATTACCCTCAGAAACTTGTTCAAAGGAGAAAGATCTAACACCGGCCTCCACGCCCCCGAGGCTTTTGGCACTACGAAAAGTCTGCCGTAAAACCCCGGGGACCGCGCGTCCAAGACCTCCTCTATAGCTCCCTTGAGCAGCAGAGCCGAGACCTCCTCCTGGACTGCGTTCCGTGCCACCAAATCCTTTGGCGCCCTGCAGGGCGGGATTATCCTGACCAGGGGAGCCTTCTGCCCTGACCAGAGAAGCCGGAACCCCGAACACACTATCCCCGTGACCCACTTGCTGGCCACCAGTTGCAGCCAGGAAGAAAGGGCCCTGGACGGGCCGCCCGCCACAACTAGCGCGGGGGCCACCGGGATGTGTTGTTCGGGGAAGTTTCATTGGGGGTGAGGCTTACGCCCCGACCCCCTGGAACCCCCGAAAGACTGACCCCTCTTAGGGTATGGAGCTCCACGCCCCCTACCCCTGGAGGAGAATGACTGCTTCTGGGCCTTCCCACCACCTGACGAAGACGTCTGAGGCTTAGCGGAAGAAAACGCCTGAGTCTGAGACTTGCCCTGAGGCTTCTGGAAGCCCTGTGAAGCCAAACGCGCGATCGCTACATCCCGCGCGTCCTGCGTCTCTTTCTGGAGTGCATCGAAAGACGCCTGCCCTAGGAGAGACCCCTCAGCAAAAGGGGAGACCTTCAGCCGCTCCACAGTCGCGGTGTCCCGAAACCTGGACCCCGACAAGAAGGCTGACCTCCTTGACAGAACTGCGTGAGTATACAGCCGGGCAGACAAAGCAACCTGTTCTCTAGTCACCTTGCCCAGAGTAGCCAGCAGTGTGGAAACATCTGTCGGCGACGCATCGAACCGAAATTCAAAAGGATCAAGAGATGTGGCAATCGATCTCGACAAAGACCTTTGCAGAGACTCCGACACTGACGTGAGTTCCAGCAAAGACCTTCCAACTTCCTCCACAGCCGCGAGAGAACCGTCAGTACATGGGACAACTCTATCCCTACTGTACCCGTCTTCTCTCAAAGCAGCAAGTTCCGGCGTCACCGGAAGTGCCCCTGACGGCAGAGCAAAAGAGTCCATCAGATCCAAAGGATAAGGGGTAAGCTTGAACTTCGGAACACCGGAAGCAGCCCGAGCCCCAGGCTGAGCCAGCCAAGAGACGACGTCTTCCGGGGCCTCGCCGTGCTGAACCAACAACGGCACCGCCGGTTTGCGTTTACCACACAAGACGTTAGCCATCTCATAGGCAATAGTTGACGATTCCCGGAAGCGGAAGCGAGGCCGTTGCTCCTGTGCACTCCGGAAATCGTCAAAAGCAGAGCGAGGTGGGTGAAGCTGAGCCTTGTCCTTCACCACCCCTTCCGGAAAGTACCTGAACGCCGTTTCCGCCGCCAGCGCCACTGCGGCTGACAGCTTCGCGGGCAAATTCAGTTGGGAATCCTCTACCACTGAGGCATCCCCGTCTTCCGCCCTACACTCCGACTCGAGATCAAGCTCGGAGCCAGGAGGCAGAACATCAGACCGTTTATCGTCGGCAGAACCGACCACTTCCTGCCCCCTGGGCGGAAGAGGACTAAAACGGTCCCCGATATTCTCATAAAGAGACGTACGGAGGCGCTCGTCCTTTCGCTGCTCATAAGAACTCTCACGACATCCATCGCCAGAGAGAGCCCCCTGAGCTCGCACACCGGCAAGCGGTGTAGACATACCTTGTACTGGTGTCACATTCAGAAGAGACACCAACTTGGTACTCCCATCCTGCGAAGCATGGACATCCGCCCGAGTCACAGTCGCCGAAGGCTGAACGGAAGTCGAAGCCGGAACTGCAGGAGACTGCCGTAACTGTGCTAAAGAGAGAACATCAGAAACACCCGACGGAAGCGCACGTAATTCCTCCCTAGTGGAAGATAATTCCGACGCAAGTGTCGAAACTTGAGCGCTCAAAGTCAACAATAAAGACGCAACTTCAGCTGGCGCTAACCCAGGGCAGCCATCTGAAGTTGAAGCAGAAGCAGAAGCAGAAGAAGAAGTTCTTTTGCGCGAACCGCCACTCTTGCCAGAACGTAAACAAGCCTGACCGGAAGTTAAACTGACGTCTGCTAACACGGGAGATTTAACAGAAGTTGAATCAGAAGAAACAGACGCGGATTTTCCTGCGCCCTTCTCTCTCCTCGAGCTACGTTTAGGAGGCGAATCGTCAGGCACCTGCCTCGAACTCGGCTTCCTATTCACGCTATCAACAAGCGCAGCCTCCGCCATAGCGAAAGAACTCACGAAAAATTTCAAGAAAAACAATTTCAGAAAAATTTCACAAGTACAAAACGAGCGACGAAAAACGTCGCTAAAGTTATAACAAAACGGAAAGATCTCACCACACAAGTAGGTAAAGGTGAACAGCTAGGCGACGACCAAGGGGAGATGCCAAAGCCAAAGACTATGACAAAATGCTGAAGACAGCAGGAGCGTACATCAGGAGCGTCCTTCCCAGTTGAACCGCTGAGAGAGAATGATACAAATGGCGGCGTATGCGCACGCATACGGATGTTGGACCGGACATCGGTCTGATATTATGGGATGGATCACTCTTTTTTAGGGTGGTCTCCCTTGTTACCAAGGGGAACGCGTACAGCGTTACCAGCACTGAACTAGAGTTAATTGCTATATGTGAGTTGGGTAATAATATGTAATTTAATATGTTTTAAGTGAACAATAATATTTTCTCTTATGCTACAATTTGTGTTTGTGGAACTTTATTATGCAAGATTCGTATTGAGTCGGTGTTTGACTGGCTGCGCATGTGTGTGATGCATGTGTGTGTGTGACACTGTCACACCCTCATTTTTCAATAAAATTGATTGAAATTTTGGCAAAGCAATCTTCGACGAAGGCCGGACTTTGGTATTGCATTTCAGCTTGGTGACTTAAAAAATAATTATGAATTTGGTCATTAAAAATCGGAAACTTGTCATTAACATTATTTTTTTTAAAGTTCCAAAAACAATTCCATCTTATTCTTCGTAATTTTCTGATTCCAAAAACATATACGTTATATTTGGATTATAAACAAGCTTTGAAAATTAAAAATATGAAAATTATGATAACAATTAATTGTCCAAAATCGATTTAGAAACAATTTCATCTTATTCCTTGTCGGTCCCTGATTCCAAAAACATATAGATATAATATGTTTGGATTAAAGGCACAGTAAGCCTCCCGTAAACCATCACAGATACGGTCAGGCTTTTACACACAGTACAAACACCCTTTCATTTAAACACTCACCGATTGAGAACATCCTAGGTGCCCTCCGTAAAGAGCGAACAATTTTCAAAGAATTTATTTTTGCGTGGTTTATCTTACCCCTGAGCCATCGTGAACCCGTGTGATCCAGTTTCCCTTTTTCACAATGTAGTCGTCAGTTAGTTATTTGAATGCGACTATTTACAATAGCACGTTTTTATGCACGAAACAAACGGCTGTGGTTCACAAGAACTCTACCGATGGCTTTTGACTGTTGAGAGGAACGGCGATATGCACTGATAAACCGGCGTCGTCTGCTACGACCCTTGCGTGACCCTGCTTCCGGGCTTTTCTTTTTTCAAACTTTCACAACTTCGAATTGTACTGATCTTGTCTTGATGAAAAAAGAATTCTTTTATGATTAAAGAATGTTTGTGTTGCAAGCTGTCAATTTATTATTTAGATTTTAAAAGTTAGGTCTAGCACAAAAACGCACCACGGTCCAAAAACATTTTGATAATCATCGATTCACGGCTATCGCCAGTTTACATCGATAGAATGAGACCCGAAGGGAAGTAACTCATGTTTGACCTGAGTTCAGGATGGGTCCAAAAAGTGTTCGAGACAATCTGCAAAATTAATTCTTTAAAAATTGCTCGCTCTTTACGTAGGGCACCTAGGATGTTCCCGTCAGTTTGGTGAGCGTTCAAATGGAAGGGTGTTTGTACTGTGTGTAAAAGCCTGACAGTATCTGTGATGGTTTACGGGAGGCTTACTGTCCGGGCGTGAATTCCGGTATTCATAACAGCCGTCCAGCACCAAAACGAGGCGCCATTGTTGTTGAGGCCAAGTCCACGAAAATAAATTCTTTGAAAATGTCTCACGCTCGACAGAAAGCAGCCAGGATGTTCCCGTTCGGTGAGCGTTCAAATGGAAGTATGCTTGTACTATATGTAGACGCTCGGGGAGCTCTGTGATGGTTTACGGGAGGCTTACTGTGCCTTTAAAAACAAACTCAGTACGCTGAAAAGAATAGAAATACAGAAAAGCGTGTTATTCTGCTCAGCGCGACTATTACCGCACTATTCTGGCTTGTCGATTTCACTGCCACGAGCGGTGGACTGATGAAACTACGATTATCCTACATACGTGAGAGAGACACCCGTGAGATAATAATCGTTCAAATCACACGTGTGTATATCATGTAAATGAGGTCATGTCAAGCAAGTCTGGCAGGGACCTGTTTTTCCACTGCTTATGATGCCAAAGTCACCGAGACAAACGTCATTATAGAAACAAAAATTGCGCTCGCTAATTACCCTCGATGAATCTTTAGAACTAACACGTCACGCCAGACTTTGAGAGTGAGGTTTCTTTGCTTTGACGTAATAGATTGCACGAGGTTTTAGAAGAGATCGAGGTTCCAAAACAAGCGTCTTCATTTTAGCTGCCTCGACTGCGAGACATTTTCAGTAATATACACGTAAATACAGTATGTAGGATAAACAGAATACTACATGGCTTGCTGTGTCGTACCAGATTTACACTCGTTGCTTTTTCAAATAGTGAACAGCTCGCTTTCGCTCGCAGTTCAATATTTAAAAAAACAACGCGTGTAAATCTGGTACGACACAGCAAGCCATGTAGTATTCTCTATGTATGCGGTCTTGGTGAAAAAATGCAGTGCGTTCAGTTTCATTCTGTGAGTTCGACAGCTTGACTAAATGTTGTTATTTCGCCTTTCGCGACTTGTTTCTCATGTGTTTGTATGACTAGCAAATAAACGCCAGCGGCTACACGTAAATGAAACTTGGACAAAATCTGTATCAATCATTTATCTGTAGATATGCAAAGTCATGAATTTTTTGACACAAGTAAACAATTCTATGACGAGTTTAACAACATTTTCCGAAACATTGCATAACATCTGGATAAACAACCGTAACGATCCAAACTTTCGCACAAAGTATTTCTAGTATGTTGGTAAAATATTCTGAAAGTTTCAAAGAAATCCACTTTGTCATTGCTAAAATGTAGCGCTTTTTGACATGATACCCATAAAAATGGACACCTGCATCAGTAGGAATAGCATAGCACGCGAAATACGCAAGGTAGCAAAACAAAACAATCTGAGGGTACCCTTACTTGAGCGGCGGTCACGTGATCGCTGTAAAAGAAATATTTGATCCAAAAGTTTTAATGAAATGGCACGGGAAGTAATGCTTTAATTTGTGTTTGAAATTTGTTGTAATAATATTTTGGCCAAGTTTATTTCAAAATTCCGTTTATTATCAAATTAAGAAGTTATGAATCAAGACAATTTTTCCGTACCCTGTACTCGTTGGAAAATCCCAAATTGGAATCTTTGTGCAGCTGTTCTACGTGGTCAAAGAAGTCGTCCACTGGTACTGGTCTGTAAAAACAAGATATAGAACACCCTGTGGCATGACGGTGGTAAAAGTCGGCAGTGTCAGAATCACCAGGTATTTTAAAGTCAACCTGTGCGGATGAAAGTGGCGAGGAACAACATACTATCCCACATACATGCAACCAAACACATCAACACCATTTCCAACAAAAATGAGCAAAATTAAATGCAAGAGGAGGAGGAGGAGGATAATGACGAAGACACCAACGGCTAAGATACAGATAATACCCATTGGGGTAGAACAAAAAGGTGAAAGTAAAATAAATGAGACACACACACACACACACACAGTACAGACACAGACACACACACACACAGTACAGACACAGACACACACAGACACACACACACACACACACACACACACACACTACGACAGAATGAGAGAGAGTGAGGAGGGGGGAGAGAGAGACAGAGAGATTGACAGACAGACAAACATAAAGACAGAGACAGAGAGCCATAAAACACGTAGTGATAACAGATGTAGTGCTATCGACAAGTAGTGATAAAGAACGTTTATCAATCGTCTCTGTCTTTATGTTTGTCTGTCAGTCAATCTCTCTGTCTGTATCTCCCTCCCTCTCCCCCCCCCCCCCCTACACACACACACACACACACACGGTAACCATCACAATCACAGTTTGACAAATTCATCTTTGATTTTTTTGCGGCCGAACCCCCCTCCCCCATTTTCCACACTAGATCCTACTGTTTCATCTTTGTCTTCGTCTCTCTTCCCTTTATCTCATCTTGTCTACCTACTTGAGTGAGTAACTGAAGAGGTAGGCCTATTGTCATTATCTCTTTCCTAGATTTTCCCACCGACAGAGTTGGTTTTTGTCTTGAATTCAGTACCTCACACGTACACGGTAATTGGTGTGACACCTCAAGCGGACCTTCTTCAGTGTAAAGTGTTTGCTGACCAGGGACACGAGGGTCTGTGGTTGAGCAACTTTATGGTTTAACCGGGTGGACTGGGGGAGTAGCAACAGCATGTGAACCACTTTAGAAATAACTTGTGAAGGTTGCAGTTGGTCAGATCAAAGAAGAGAAGATGGGAACATGGGTCCTGAGAAGATACCACCACCCTAATACTTTACTTTGTGCAAGAATCAATCACGCGTACAGCATTACAGATGCCCAGCTGTACTCTGCATTGTACTGTAAACTTCGCAGCGGCCTTATCGGGTTCCTCGGATGACATCACTGCCAGGCTAACGCTGCGGCGTCTCTTCTTGTGCTGACAGAGTTGTCGGTCGCGGATTTTGAGTCGTTTCGGCCTGCCAGCTGCTTCGTTTTCTTGCGGATTGTGAGAACTAGCAGAAAGTTTCACTCATTTTCATGGTTTCAAACTAATGATAAAAGTATCTTCTTCTGGACCAAATCAACAGTCTTTGGTTGAATCAACTCGGAAAACTCGGAAAACTCTTAAACGCGTGTCGAAAGCGCAATGTCGATCTGGCCATCTGGCAGTCGTGTCCCCGTAAGTACTAAGAAGTCGCGTAAGGCGAAATTACTACATTTAGTCAAGCTGTGGAACTCACAGAATGAAACTGAACGTAGTCCGCCGCTAGTGCAAAAGGCAGTGAAAGTGACGAGCCTGTTTGGCGCGGTAGCGGTTGCGCTGTGCTTCATAATTATAGCACGCTTTATTGTACCTCTCTTCGTTTTAACTTTCTGAGCGTGTTTTTAATCCAAACATATCATATCTATATGTTTTTGGAATCAGGAACCGACAAGGAATAAGATGAAAGTGTTTTAAATTGATTTCGAAAATTTAATTTTATCATAATTTTTATATTTTTAATTGTCAGAGCTTGTTTTTAATCCGAATATAACATATTTATATGTTTTTGGAATCCGGAAATGATGAAGAATAAGATGAACGTAAATTTGGATCGTTTTATAAAAAAAAAATGTTTTTTTTACAATTTTCAGATTTTTAATGACCAAGTCATTAATTAATTTTTAAGCCACCAAGATGAAATGCAATACCGAAGTCCGGCCTTCGTCGAAGATTGCTTGGCCAAAATTTCAATCAATTTCATTAAAAAATGAGGGTGTGACAGTGCCGCCTCAACTTTTACAAAAAGCCGGATATGACGTCATCAAAGACATTTATCGAAAAAAAGAAAAAAACGTCCAGGGATATCATTCCCAGGAACTCTCATGTAAAATTTCATAAAGATCGGTCCAGTAGTTTAGTCTGAATCGCTCTACACACACACACGCACAGACAGACACCACGACCCTCGTCTCGATTCCCCCTCTACGTTAAAACATTTAGTCAAAACTTGACTAAATGTAACAAGTCGCGTAAGGCGAAAACACAACATTTAGTCAAGTAGCTGTCGAACACACAGAATGAAACTGAACGCAATGCCATTTTTCAGCAAGACCGTATACTCGTAGCATCGTCAGTCCACCGCTCATGGCAAAGGCAGTGAAATTGACAAAAAGAGCGGGGTAGTAGTTGCGCTAAGAAGGATAGCACGTTTTTCTGTACCTCTCTTTGTTTTAACTTTCTGAGCGTGTTTTTAATCCAAACATATCATATCTATATGTTTTTGGAATCAGGAACCGACAAGGAATAAGATGAAAGTGTTTTTAAATTGATTTCGACAATTTAATTTTGATAATAATTTTTATATATTTAATTTTCAGAGCTTGTTTTTAATCCAAATATAACATATTTATATGTTTTTGGAATCAGAAAATGATGGAGAATAAGATGAACGTAAATTTGGATCGTTTTATAAATTTTTATTTTTTTTTACAATTTTCAGATTTTTAATGACCAAAGTCATTAATTAATTTTTAAGCCACCAAGCTGAAATGCAATACCGAAGTCCGGGCTTCGTCGAAGATTACTTGACCAAAATTTCAACCAATTTGGTTGAAAAATGAGGGCGTGACAGTGCCGCCTCAACTTTCACGAAAAGCCGGATATGACGTCATCAAAGACATTTATCAAAAAAATGAAAAAAACGTCCGGGGATTTCATACCCAGAAACTCTCATGTCAAATTTCATAAAGATCGGTCCAGTAGTTTAGTCTGAATCGCTCTACACACACACACACACACACGCACATACACCACGACCCTCGTCTCGATTCCCCCCTCTACGTTAAAACATTTAGTCAAAACTTGACTAAATGTAACAAGTCGCGTAAGGCGAAAATACAACATTTAGTCAAGTAGCTGTCGAACTCACAGAATGAAACTGAACGCAACGCAACGCAGCAAGACCGTATACTCGTAGCATCGTCACTCCACCGCCCGTGGCAAAGGCAGTGCCAGTGGAATTGACAAGAAGAGCGGGGTATTCGTTGCGCTGAGAAGGATAGCACGCTTTTCTGTAGCTCTCTTCGTTTTAACTTTCTGAGCGTGTTTTTAATCCAAACATATCATATCTATATGTTTTTGGAATCAGGAACCGACAAGGAATAAGATGAAAGTGTTTTTAAATTGATTTCGAAAAAAAAATTTGATAATAATTTTTATATATTTAATTTTCAGAGCTTGTTGTTAATCCAAATATAACATATTTATATGTTTTTGGAATCAGAAAATGATGGAGAATAAGATGAACGTAAATTTGGATCGTTTTATAAAAAAAAATTTTTTTTTACAATTTTCAGATTTTTAATAACCAAAGTCATTAATTAATTTTTAAGCCACCACGCTGAAATGCAATACCAAAGTCCGGGCTTCGTCGAAGATTACTTGACCAAAATTTCAACCAATTTGGTTGAAAAATGAGGGCGTGACAGTGCCGCCTCAACTTTCACGAAAAGCCGGATATGACGTCATCAAAGACATTTATCAAAAAAATGAAAAAAACGTCTGAGGATATCATACCCAGGAACTCTCATGTCAAATTTCATAAAGATCGGCCCAGTAGTTTAGTCTGAATCGCTCTACACACACACACACACAGACAGACAGACACACACACACACACACACACACACGCACATACACCACGACCCTCGTCTCGATTCCCCCCTCTATGTTAAAACATTTAGTCAAAACTTGACTAAATGTAAAAAGTAGGCTACAGACAGACAGATCTAGATCTAGTGTCTCGCACTCTTGCACCGTATCACTTATGCTTACTGTTTCTTTCTTTCTTTATTTGGTGTTTAACGTCGTTTTCAACCTTTCAAGGTTATATCGCGACGGTATGCTTATACTGTGTGTGTGTATGTGTGACGGAGTGATTGAGTTTGTGTTACCGTTTGTCGATTTCTTACGTGAGCCGTGAAGGCTTTGCCTCTTGTTCACCTTGCAAACATTCAAGACTGAGCCTACTGATTCCAGTGTACGATGTTCCACTTTTGAACAAACTCTCTGTAACACGTTTTCAACACAGTGTGAGTGTGTGTGTGTGTGTGTGTGTGTGTGTGTGTGTGTGTGTGTGTGTGTGTGTGTGTGTGTGTGTGTGTCAAATTGACACCACCTGCAACAACAACAACAACAACAACAACAACCAACAAACAACAAACAACTTGTGACAAACAACAACAACAACAACTGGCGTGAAGATGAAAACTGACAGAAGACTCGACGAGGAGCGGTCAGACAATCGCTGCTCCGTACCTAATCTGTGCTGGCGGAAAGTTGGCTGTTTGAGTTGGATAAACACGGTAAATGAGACCCGTCAGGTCCAGTCAGTCTGACCTCGGCACTTCCTGTGTATGTTATGTTTCGCATGCGCTGTTTATACGATCAAATCTTCTATCCCCCAAATATTCAGACTGGGGACTGTGGTAACAAAAAAGTGGGACAGCCCCTCCCTGCCCCAACCTCCATCTCTTTTTATCTCTCCACCCTCGCCAGTAAGGTAAGTGTAGTGGTAATTCCCCTGGAAGGAAGAACTCATTATGTAGTTATGGTATCAGCAGGTTGAAATGCCTGCAGCTTGTCTGTTCACACACAGATGACATGTGGCAATAATCTACGTAGTTGAGAGGTATGACAAAGACAACACGTCGTGCAAATGACACGTAGTAAAAGCGGTACGCACCCCAAACAAAGGAAGCAAACAAACGAACCAACCAACCACCAAATCAACCCACAAAGGAACAAACGGAAGGTGGGAATGGGGGAGGGGGGACGTCGGGGAGGGGTTTGGGGTTGGAGCCTGACCTGCTGCGACACACCTCCTCCATGACCTGTGTAGGTTCCGTGGGGGACTCGGGCTGCACAGGGGCACGCGGCCTGTCACACACAACACATCACACTTCCCTGTACTCCAACATGCCTTCCTTCGCGTGCAAACCATCACATAAACAACCACAGATACCTGTAGTCTTGAACATACCTTAAGGGCACACTTCCACTCAGGCATACACCATTAATCAACTTTTCTCTGTTGAAAGGGAATATGTTATAAATTGACACATATGTTCACGATCGTTACTTAGCTGTATTTCACGCGAAACGTTGATCAGGCGTCGATTACTTTAAAAGCTGTATTTATGCAATATTCCGGAAAAACTTGAGTTTTGAAACCCGTCAATGAGGTCTCATTTTACTGAAAATAAAGCACATAGTAATATGGTCGCGTGTGTAACCACACCGCATCTATTATCTCTCTCACATGCGAACCCTCTGTCAGTTTGTCTGTCTGTCCGTCCATAATAATAATAATAATGATACGAGAATTTATAACGCGCACATATCTCACCACAAGGCGACTCAAGGCGCACTCATACACAATATTTCGCATTAACAACTCAAGCATACTCACATACACTTACGCATAAATTGCATGAAGATGACAAGGCAACAACACAGAGACACGGCACTCAATAGTAAGCATGAAAAAGAAAAGAAAATTTCAAACAATAATTATGATTTAGGCTTGCGGGTGAGATGGGTGAGGGGGGGGGGGGAGGAGTAGCGGGGCACTGTAGTCTGAGGATTATTTAGGAAAAAGAAAAGTCTTGAGGCCAGATTTAAATGCTTCTAAAGACTGTTGTTGACGGAGGGGGAGAGGTAGTGAGTTCCAGTTGGTGGGGGCTTGACAGAAAAAGGAGAGTTGGCCTGCAGTTTTGAGCTTTGTGTGAGGTATGTTGAGTTTGAGGTTGTCGTTTGAGGAGCGGAGTGGCCGGGAAGGTTGATAGAGTGAGAGGGAATCAGAGAGATAGGAATGAGCAAGCTTGTTGAGGCATTTGTATGTGAGAGTGTTGAGCTTGTATTTGATCCTATGTGAGATGGGTAGCCAGTGGAGTTGTTGCAACAGAGGGGTGATGTGGTCTTTCTTTTTCTTTTCAAGGACAAGACGGGCAGAGCTGTTTTGAATGCGTTGAAGACGATATATAGAAGAAGCGGGAAGTCCAGCAAGAAGGGAGTTACAATAGTCAAGACGAGAGAGAATGGTAGAAGTGACAAGATTGGCTGTAGCGTCTGTGGTGAGGTACTTGTGTATAGTGGCCATGCGTCTCATTCATTACATTTAATCAAGTTTTGACTAAATGTTTTAACATAGAGGGGGGAATCGAGACGAGGGTCGTGGTGTATGTGTGTGTGTGTGTGTCTGTGTGTGTCTGTGTGTGTGTGTCTGTGTGTGTGTGTAGAGCGATTCAGACTAAACTACTGGGCCGATCTTTATGAAATTTGACTGAGAGTTCCTGGGTATGATATCCCCGGACGTTTTTTTCATTTTTTCGATAAATACCTTTGATGACGTCATATCCGGCTTTTTGTAAAAGTTGAGGCGGCACTGTCACACCCTCATTTTTCAATTAAATTGATTGAAATTTTTGACAAAGCAATCTTCGACGAAGGCCGGGGTTTGGTATTGCATTTCAGCTTGGTGGCTTAAAAACTAATGAGTGAGTTTGGTCATTAAAAATCGGAAACTTTTAATTAAAATTATTTTTTTATTAAACGATCCAAAAACAATTTCATCTTATTCTTCGTCATTGTCTGATTCCAAAAACATATACATATGTTATATTTGGATTAAAAACAATCTCTGACAATTAAAAATATAAAAATTATGATCAAAATTAAATTTCCGAAATCGATTTAAAAACTATTTCATCTTATTCCTTGTCGGTTCCTGATTCCAAAAACATATAGATTTGATATGTTTGGATTAAAAACACGCTCAGAAAGTTAAAACGAAGAGAGGTACAGTAAAGCGTGCTATGAAGCACAGCGCAACCGCTGCCGCGCCAAACAGGCTCGTCACTTTCACTGCCTTTTGCACTAGCGGCGGACTACGTTCAGTTTCATTCTGTGAGTTCCACAGCTTGACTAAATGTAGTAATTTCGCCTTACGCGACTTGTTTTTTATTAAGCCAGTTTGTCGTTATCTGGTTCAGTAAGTTGGAATTTGCTATCATGTGGGAGTTAAGTGTTCAAGTGGTACGTCACTTACTTCTGTTGCTTCTTGTACATGTAGTAGGCAGCGCCGGACCCGAAAGTGAGAAGAAGGAAGACAACTGACAGACCGGCAGCCAGGACCGTGGAGTTATCATCCTCTGTGACTGAACGCACAAAGCAATACTTAGCAGGGGATAACCCCGTCAAACAAATGCAACTCAAAATCTTAAAACAACTGTTACCCAGCACCGGAAGCAGTTCTACACAATCCATCGATCAGTACGTGTGCATGCTGCAAGTATAGGAATCAGCAAAGGACTGGTTCTTGTTGCTGAAGAAATGTACGCATCTGCCTAAGACAACACATGTTGAAATATAGTTCTACACGAAAAGAACCCACTAGATTTCCTTTCGCGGCAGCAACGATTTATATGAGCAGAGGTAGGTATTTTCCTGAAACTGATATTGTAATTGTCATCGAATGTACGGTGTATATTCGAGTAGAGCAGCGTCTTCATCAAGACTTGCTAGTTCGGTTGCAGATGATGAGTACAACGGCCCCAGGTCATTTACTGTAACAAGCATCGGTGCTCCTGTTTAACGTAACTGCATGTTTTGATGCCACTGCAACTCGTGACAAAAAAAACCAAGGTTTCATTAGAGAAGTGTGTGACTTATCTATTAGATCACGAAAAGCCTTCATTTTTTTCAGAGACTTAACACTCCAATACACAGTATCCAGAGCGACTCACAGACACCCAGCTTCAGGTCGGTGAAACAACGCTCACCTGGCTGCTTGAGAGTCCTGAACTTGAATGAAGGCGGAGAGTAGGTACAGGCAGCAGAGGTACAGAAGACGGCCATCACGCCATACACGGTGTCCGGCCTTAGCGGTCCACCACACTGACCTACTGGCCTGTTAGTGCATAGCCATGACCCATTTCTTTGTCCCACTTCGATGGAAAATGCGCGGCTTTGATCTGCAATAAGAGAAGATTTTGTGTGTGTACAGAATTTGTACGTGTAAGTAAACAATCAAGTAGTCAATCACAGAAAGAAAGAAAACATAAAGAAAACAAAAACAAAAACCTGGAACGACGATTGTCTGACAACAATTGCAAAAAGATTGATTTAAAAATGTGGCCGTGACAGTTCGACCTCAACTTTTGCGAACTGGAAAAAATTTGAAAATCCGTACAGAAGTTTTGTCCCAATATGGCTTTACACACACATACAGACACAGTGTAATATTGACAGAATGCTTTAGTTCAAATCTCTGCTAAGGCGTTTATTTTTTCTGCTCAATCCCTCTTGACAAGTATGCTCAGCTCTGAGAGAACAAACCGGATGTTACCACGGCAAAATTGAAGCGTTGACTGAAGCTCTCAAGGTCAAACACGCCGTATAGGTCGGGCCGCGTTCGCTCTTCAGAATTCTGTACATGATTCTCAGCCCTATCTTTTCAAACTCGTAGCGCCGGATAGTCATAAATAGACCACAGCTTTAACTAAGATTACATTAGCTTACCACAGAACATAAAATCTGACATTTTACAGATAGAACAAATACTTCACCAGTTGTTGAAAACATGATGAATCTTTAGTGGTAGGCGTGAAACTCCTGCTAACTCTGACTAACCTGCACACTGGCTTTGCAGGGCTGTAGTGGACAGGTGAACCAAGTAAGCGACGTTGGATGAACCGAGATTGACCTCTGACCATGATTTCGTCACCACGGGTCTTTGGCCCATAGAAACACCATTACGGATGCCTAAACAGAGGCAAAACCTGCGGTGATTAATAATGACGTTACTCGTACACGTTCCTGTATACGTGCTGAAAGTGGCACATCTAGATCTGTTGCAGACGAACGCTTCGCGCCAAACACTTTTCACACAGTAATTTTAACTACACACCCCAAAATGTACTCGCTAAAACAAGCAGATTTTTTGTTTATTTCTCTTGATATTTCATGCTCCTTCACGCCGCATCAGAACACGCAATCTACTCATTTTAATTTCTAGTTGCGTTCCTTGTGCTAATCCGTTCCATGATTTTCCGGAAACAGCGCAAAAGGATCGATCATTTTGATCGATCGTTTTGATCGATCGTTTGACCCTTTCCGCGCGCGTGGCGGAAAGGGTCAAACGCGAAAATGATCGATCGTTTTGATCGATCGTTTTGATCGATCGTTTGACCCTTTCCGCGCGCGTGGCGGAAAGGGTCAAACGCGAAAATGATCCATCGTTTTGATCGATCGTTTTGATCGATCGTTTGACCCTTTCCGCGCGCGTGGCGGAAAGGGTCAAACGCAAAAATGATCGATCATTTTGATCGATCATTCTGATCGATCATTTGACCCTTTTCGCGTTCCATAACTTTTGGGGTAGCGCGACTCTGTTAATTTTAAGATTTTTTTTTTTTTTTTCATTACTAGGATGTCCCATCGTTGGGAAATTCCGGTCGCTTCCTCCCAGTGGAAAGCTAGCAGTGACAGAGTCGCACTACCCCAAAGTCAAGGGATCTATTAGTCCCGTTTCGCCGTTATCCCAATTCGACCCCATCCCATTTTGGCGACATTTCTCAGGCCAAGTGTCATTTTACCACCATGTCATGTACATGCTCCACTTCCCATTTTGGCGCAATCCTGGATCGCCGTTATCCCATTTCGCCTCCATCCCATTAGCTTCACATCCCAAGTCAAGGGATCTATTAGATTTCTAGATTGTCTCATCGCTGGAAGATTCGGGTCGCTTCTTCCCAATGAAAAGCTAGCAGCAACAGAGTCGCGTTACCCTTAAGTCAAGGGATCTATTAGATTTTTTTTTGATTTTTTTTTCATTACTAGATTGTCCCAACGCTGCGAAAGGCGGGTCGCTTCCACCCAATGGAAAGCTAGCAGCAACAGAGTCGCACTATCCCCAAGTCAAGGGATCTATCAGATTTTTTTTTTTCATTACTAGATTGTCTCATCGCTGGGAAATTCGGGTCACTTCCTCCAACTGGAAAGCTAGCAGCAATAGAGTCGCGCTACCCAAAAGTCAAGGGATCTATTCGAATTTTTTATTCATTTCTTTATTCTTCCATCGCTGGGAAATTCGGGTCGCTTCCTCCCAATGGAAAGCTAGCAGCAACAGAGTCGCGCTACCCCAAAAGTCAAGGGATCTATTAGATTTTTTGTTCAGATTTTTTGTTCATTACTAGATTGTCCCATCGCTGGGAAATTAGGGTCACTTCCTCCCAGTGGAAAGCTAGCAGCAACAGAGTCGTGCTACCCTAAAAAATTAAAGGGGGGGGAGTTAACGTCCTCTCAGAAAATATTTCTATTTGGGACAAGAATTGGTGATACGCTAAGGACGTGCTACCCCAAAGTCAAGGAATCTATTATATATATTTTTGTGTGTGTATTTCTTGTCCCATCACTTGGAAATTCGGGTCCCTTCCTCCCAATGGAAAACTAGCAGCAACAGACCCAATAAACATGCCAGAACTGGGCCACTGCTGGCTTTTTGCTGGCAAGTTTGGTAAAGCTGGCCATAAAAAAACCAACACTGGGCCAATTATGGTTTGCCAACAAAGGCCCAGTTATGGCTTGCCATCACTGGCCCTTCTCTGGCATTCCAGTATTATTGTCGGCCAGTAAAATGCCTTAATTGGCCCACTGTTGGCACGCCATTGATGGCCCAGTGCTTGTTTGCCAGCATTGGGCCATAGGTGGCGATTTGCTGGCAATTATAGGTGGGTTTTTGCTGGCACGCCAGCAGTGGGCCAATGCTGGATTATTGCTGGCAAGAAGATCTGCGACAGCACAGCGGTATGACTTTCTCACTTGGAGTGACGTAATGTACAAACAAATGTCGAAATATCTTGACGTCACTCGTGATGATGACGCATTGTCAACTAAATCCGGCCCGCGGTGGTTCTGCAGATGTCCGGTTATTTGTTTTGCATTCAACTTCAAGGAATTTCCAAAGCACCTTCTTCGATTTCAGTACGCGTCCGATCTCCTCCGGCTAGAAGCAAGCGTGGTGAGTTTCACAAACAGTTGTGTGAGCAGGTCGTCGCAACGGCGTTAGATCTAGTATCTTCTTGTTCTTTTCCTCCGTTGTCGGTCTTTTTTTCAACTTTCTTCTGCTGGACGTTTGAGTCAGTTCGCAAAATATAATAGACTTTAAGAAGTCGTCTTCTCTGTAAGAAAGAATCTGCGCGCGTGCGCGCGTGTGTGTGTGTGTGTGTGTGTGTGTGTGCGCCCGCGCGCGCGGTTGTGTGTGTGTGTGTGTGTGTGTGTGCGCCCGCGCGCGCGGTTGTGTGTGTGTGTGTGTGTGTGTGTGTGTGTGTGTGTGTGTGTGTGTGTGTGTGTGTGTGTGTGTGCCTTTTTCCTTTCTTTGTGTGATTGAGTTTGTTTTGTCTCTGTCAAAAGAAAAGCACCATAGGCATTACCATAAGCTTACTTGTAACCAAACAAATTGCATCTTGTGAATGTTGACATTGAGTATGTGTCTATTCACTCCAGGACAAAGATTTGTGCAAGTGTCTGACTGCCCAACTGGATAAGATGCAGCTCGCCTGGGTCTCAGTTCCTGAGAGAAACGCAAGAGAGCTGTCCGAGACAACGTAAGCTTCGCAGGTTAGATCAAAATACATATTCCTGTTGACCCCTTACTTCTGCTTGGCATTTTAGTCAGTTCAGAAAATATGATAGATTACAAGAAGTCGTCCTCTCTGTGAGAATGCCTCTGTGTGTGTATGTGTGTGTGTGTGTGTGTGTGTGTGTGTGTGTGTGTGTGTGTGTGCGCGTGTGTGTGTGCGCGTGTGTGTGTGCGCGTGTGTGTGTGTGAGCGCGCGCGCGTGCGTGCGTGCGTGTGCTGTTTGCTTGCATGCCTGCGTGTATGCTTGCGTTTGTTTGGTTGTTTGGTTGTGTGTGTGTGTGTGTGTGTGTGTGTGTGTGTGTGTGTGTGTGTGTGTGTGTGTGTGTGTGTGATATGGAATAATGAATTAAAACCAACAAAACTCGTTTGCTTTCATGTTTCAAGAGGTGAACGGCAGGAGGACTTGAGAGTTTCAATGGCTTACCGTAGGCTACGACGTCAGGACAAAGAAAAGAAGCGTTATCTCAACGTTGCGGATGCGAACAGAGAAATGACAGAATCAAGACAATCCTACGGAGGTTTACTGGGAAGTGAACAAGAAACATTCCTGCCTTTGGTCATCATGTCTCGAGTGTGAAATTTAGAACGCTGTACAAATAAAATAAAACAGTGAGCAACTGAAAACAAAGCGTACGTTTCTGTAAGTGTAATGTTTCGGTAATGAGTCGTTGCTGTTTGGAAGCTTTACACTTTTGTTTTTAATATATATTACTGTATTGTTGTTGTGCCCGCTATAACTGCGTTGATGACGATATTCTGTCAAAACCACTGCCTTTACTTGCCAGATAAGTTACACGACAAATGTGATTAGCATTTCAATTGCATTTTACTGATGAATTTGATAATTACGCATATGCATATTGCTAATGTACAGCTTGACAGCATTGCCCTTTGCTTTATTTGCGCACGTCTTGCCGCCAGCATGGGTTGAAAAGTCCATTGATGTGCTGTGTTTTGTTATTGTTATTACATTCACAGTAAAAAATGACAAAACAAAGCATATTTATAGACTTCTAACAACCATCTATGGGCTAACAAGACTGTGCAGATCGAGTACATGAATAGAGCCGTCATTCTATCCGAATCAGTGGTATTGGTATATTTCCTGCAACTTATTGGCATTTTGCTGGCAATGGTAAAGACAGAAATATGGCATTTTGCCGGGCCACAACTGGCCCGGTAATTTCAGCAGATAAAGGGCCATTAACGGAAAATATATGGAAAAAAGTTTTTTTTATATGGAACTAAAAACCTGCAAAATGCTGGCAAAATGCTGGCGAAATGCTGGCAAAATGCTGGGTTTTTGATGGCAAGCCATCAATAAGCCATCAAATAAATGATGGGTTTTTGCTGGCAAAATTCTGGCAAAATGATGGCAAGCCATCAAAAAGCCATCAAATAAATTATGGGTTTTTGCTGGCAAAATGATGGCAAGCCATCAAAAAGCCATCAAATAAATGATGGGTTTTTGCTGGAAAATTGCTGGCAAATTGCTGGCAAAATGATGGCAAGCCATCAAAAAGCCAGCAAATAAATGATGGGTTTTTGCTGGCAAAGTGCTGGCTTGCCAGTGATGGCCCATCAATTTGCCAATGTGCATACGGGTAATATGCCAGCATTGGGCCATAAGTGGGCCTTTGATGGCAGTAGTTCTGGCAACTGGCATTGCCATCAAAACGCCAGCAATGGCCCAGTTCTGGCATGTTTATTGGGAGAGTCGCGCTGCCCCAAAGTCAATGGATCTATTAGATTTTTTGATTTTTCAGTACAATACTAGATTGTCTCATCGCTGGGAAATTCGGGTCACTTCCTCCAACTGGAAAGCTAGCAGCAATAAGCAATAATACTCTGTTGCTGCTAGCTTTCCGTTGGGAGGAAGCGATCTGAATTTCCCAGCGATGGGACAATCTAGTAAAGAAATGAGAAAAAAAATCTAATCGGTCCCTTGATTTGGGGGTAGCGCGACTCTTTTGCTGCTAGCTTTCCATTGGGAGGAAGCGACCCGAATTTCCCTGCGATGGGACAATAAAGAAATGAAAAACAAAAATCTAATAGATCCCTTGACTTTGGGGTAGCGCGACTCTATTGCTGCTAGCTTTCTTCTGGGAGGAAGCGATCCGAACTCTAAGCCATCGGACAATAAAGAAACAAAATATCTAATGGATCCCTTGACTTTGCGGTAGCACGACTCTGTTGCTGCTAGCTTTCCACTGGAAGGAAGCGATCCGAATTTCTCAGCGATGGGACAAGAAAGACATGAAAAAAAATAAAAAAAATTTACATTTTTACAAATCGCGGTTTTAGGTTTGACGTGATTTGTAAAATTGTTTTACATTTTTACAAATCACGGGTTAACAGCACCCGATATTGAACAAGGTACATTACAGAAGAGGAACTTTTTTCTTTTTTCTTTCTTTTATTTTTGGCAGCAAGATAACGTAACAACAAAGCAGACACATGTTTGGTTGTCTTTATAGAACCTTTTCTTGAACATGGACTGGGTGGCCGAGTGGTAACGCACTTGCGCTCGGAAGCGAGAGGTTGCGAGTTCGACCCTGGGTCAGGGCGTTAGCAATTTTCTCCCCCCCCCCCCCCCCCCTCCCTTCTAATCCTAACCTAGGTGGTGGGTTCAAGTGCTAGTCTTTCGGATGAGACGAAAAACCGAGGTCCCTTCGTGTACACTACATTGGGGTGTGCACGTTAAAGATCCCACGATTGACAAAAGGGTCTTTCCTGGCAAAATTGTATAGGCATAGATAAAAATGTCCACCAAAATACCCGTGTGACTTGGAATAATAGGCCGTGAAAAGTAGGATATGCGTCGAAATGGCTGCGATCTGCTGGTCGATGTGAATGCGTGATGTATTGTGTAAAATGAGTAGTGTTCATGAGCGGGGATTGACACACCTGACGTGACCTCTCACTACTTTTTACCAAATTACCTATTTTATCAAAGTTTTTATCAATTGATTTTACTACCAGAAGTTGTCTGATGGAACTGTCTACACAGTGGTATAATTTTCTACGCATTCTGTCCATGGATCTCAGAGCTTTCTCCATCTTCGTCGTTTGGCTAGCCATCACTGTGCAGTGCTCAGTTGGCCTCTTCAGCGACTTGCTCAGCCAGTTGGCAAGCAGCGATGACAGTGCGCTTGTTTACGCCGCTTACAGTGCACGCGTACCCGTAGCCGTAGGCCTACCTCGTGTGCATATCGGTGTTCGCTCTGATCGTCACTGTTTCACCAGAGAGCACCTGTTGGACTTGAACCCGAGCAGTACTGCAGTGCCTCCCGTACTTGGATTACCTGATCGTCAGTCTGGGCCTTCCTCGTCGCCTCGATCTGCCTCCAGCTGTGTACCCAGTGACACTTCGTCGCTGTGTCGTCGTCTTCACGACCTTGGCATTCACTGCCATCAGCTACCATGCCTACGCATCCCTCCAAAGAAGGCACACAGGGGACATCGTCGTAGACCACGTCGAAGGAATGGGGCAGTGCTACCGACGCCAAAAGACTGTAAGTCTCGATCACACACCTTACTCCCCACTTCCACCATCACACCTCTCCGCATCGCACTTTTCAACGCTCAGTCTGTTTCTTCAACTCAGCAAGCATGTAAAAGAACAGAAATCGTCGAGTTTGTTACAGACAATAACCTAGACATTTTGATTTTAACCGAGACTTGGCTCAAGGAGAACGGTGATGACAGTGTTATTGTTGACTTGACACCAGCAAACTATTCCCTCCGATCGTTTCCCAGCAGTGTCACTCGCGGTGGTGGAATAGCAGTGATCTTCAAAAACTCTCTTTCTAGTCATGTGTCGTTTAATTCGGTACTGCCATTTACACATCCATCCTTTGAGTGTGTACAAGTGACACTAGCCCTACATCAGAAACCAGTTCAGTTGTTTTGCATCTATAGGCCTCCTCCAAACTCAAAGAACAAATTGACTGATGCCATGTTTTTCTCTGAATTTCATGACCTTGTTGACCATTGTAACACTTTGTCTGGAACTCCTGTTTTGCTTGGTGATATCAATGTTCATTTTGATGACTGCAACCACCCTTCCACTGTCAAGATGTTAGATATTTTAGATGTTTTTCAATTCACACAGTCAGTCAGTCATCCAACGCACAAGAAGAATCACATACTGGATTGGGTTATGCATAGGCCTGATGATCATATTGTTCAATCTGTGTCTGTTACACACGCCTTAGCCTCAGATCATTTTTGTGTTTTGTTTGATCTGATGACCCAGTGTCCTCCTCCTCCACCCATGTTTAAGTCTGTCCGCTGTCTCCGTACGATGGATAAAGACGCTTTTAGGGACGAGCTGCAGAACGCGCTGCCCCCCTCCCCCTCCGCTGACCAACTTGATGCCACACTTCGTGCTGCTCTTGATGTCCATGCCCCCGTTTCACGTCGCCCTGTCCGTCCGTCCAAGTCCGCACCGTGGTATTCCGATATCTGTGTCGAACTGCGTGATGCCAAATGTGACCGTAGGCGTGCTGAGCGCAGGTATCTCAAGACTGGTCTTACTGTTCATAAACAAATATTTCAAGGAGCAAAGGACATTGTAACTAAGTTAGTACACGCAGCAAAGACAACCTTCCTCCAAACCCAGATTATTGCCTGCGATTCAAGCAAAAAACTGTTCGATATTTGCAGCCGGTTGACCGGCCGCAGTAAGGTATCCCCACTTCCCACTGTTTTCCCCGCTAGTCAGCTGCCAGATGTATTCAGTGAATATTTTATCAAGAAGGTTTCAGATATTCGTTCTGAACTTGATCAGATGGGTGCACATTCTGCTTCCTCCAGTCATGTTGATGTTCCCACTGATTGTTCTTTTACATCATTTCAGCCAATCAGTGAAAAAGACCTTAAATCCATTATTCTGAAGTCAAAACCAACAACTTGTCCACTTGATGCCATACCCACACCACTGCTTTTTGAGAATCTTGATGTGTTGTTGCCAACTCTTACTCAAATTGTCAATGATAGCCTGTTATGTGGTGTTTTTCCATCATTGTTCAAAACTGCACTTGTCAAACCACTTCTCAAAAAACCTAGTCTTGATGTCAATATTTTGAAAAACTATCGTCCTGTATCTAATTTATCATTCTTGTCCAAAGTTTTTGAAAAGGTAGTTTTGAAGCAGCTGTTGTCATATTTGAACACCCATGATTTGATCTCGCACTCTCAGTCCGCTTATCGCCCTTCTCATTGTACTGAGACAGCCCTACTTAAAGTAATCAGTGACATTCTGTCTGCTCTGGATGGTGGTGATGTGTCAGTGCTTACCCTACTTGACCTTTCTGCAGCGTTCGACACGATTGATCATGTCACGCTTCTCCATAGACTTCAGACTCTGTACGGCATCTCCGGTCCACCGCTGGCATGGCTCGAGTCCTATCTCATTGGCAGGACTCAGGCTGTGCTTGTCGATGGCCAGATGTCTGCTCCAGCCCCACTTTCTTTCGGCGTTCCTCAAGGTTCAGTACTCGGTCCCATCCTTTTCATCATGTACACTAAGCCCCTCTCCACACTGATTCAAAACCATTCTGTCTTAAATCAGTCTTTTGCTGATGACACCCAACTGTATAAACCCAGTCCCCCTGCAGAGACACATTCCGCCCCAGACCATTCAGACATGCATCACTGATGTTAAATCTTGGATGATCGATAACAAACTTAAGCTGAATGATGATAAGACTGAAGTCTTACTGTGCAAAAAGAAGAACACTACATTTCCCTCTCCCCAACCCGTTTCTGTTCAAGTAGGCGACACCGACATTCTTTTCTCCCCATCAGCTAGAAACCTTGGATTCACCCTTTCATCTGACATGACCCTTAACAAACATATATCTTTAGTCTGTAGAGCAGCTTATTTTGAGCTTCGTAAGATCAGCACCATTCGCCACACACTCTCCTCTCAAACAACTAACACTCTTGTCTGTGCCTTTGTTCTTTCTAAACTCGACTACTGCAACTCTCTTCTCTCTGGCTGTCCTCTGTATCTCCTGCATAAACTACAAAAAGTCCAAAACTCGGCAGCACGCCTCATTCTGAAAGCACGAAAACGAGATCACGCAACACCACTTCTTCACACACTGCACTGGTTACCTATTCAAGCCCGCATTGACTACAAACTGTCCACCCTCTGCTTTAACTTCTTTTCTGGCTCGTCTCCTGCTTACTTCTCTGAACTCCTCACCGTCTATTCTCCAGCAAGACAACTCCGTGCCTCTTCTGACTGTCGCATCCTCACCATTCCACACACCAAAACCAAAACATACGGACAACGCACTTTTACTTTCTGCGCACCCACACACTGGAATTCTCTCCCCTTTCACATCCGCCACTCTCAGTCACCCCAAGCATTCAAACGAGCACTTAAAACGCACCTCTTCAAGAAATACAACCCCTGATTTTGTTTTCTCAGTCCATCAGTAGGCTACATGTAGTGTATTTGTTGTTTTAGTGATAATGTGATAATGTGTATACACATTTAGGGCTGTTTTTCAGTATTAATAACATGTTCTGTTTGATTAAGGGTATTTAGCTGGTATTTCCTTGTTTTTACTACCTATTTTATTCATGTTTTTATTACTTAATTAGTGGAAGAATCTGTTGTAATGTATGTTTGATGGTGTATGCTTTTAATCAAGCGTTGCTGACTATGAATGTAGATGTAAATGCTTGTATAACTGTGTTTGAATTTTAAATGTGTCAAGCGCAAAGAGCATAATTGTAAAGTTATGATGTTGCGCTATATAAATGCTCATTTATTATTATTATTATTATTAAAATAATTTCATCTCACACGGCATAAATAAATCCCTGCGCCTTGAATATGTGCGCGATATAAATTGCATAAAAAAATTTTTTTTAAAATTAAAAAATTAAAAATCCCTGCGCTTAGAACTGTACCCACGGAATACGCGCGATATAAGCCATTGATTGATTGTTATATAGGGTGTAAAGACACTGGTGATTTTTATTTCTTCAAACCGGTGTCTTGTGCCTTTGCTTGTCCCCAAGCTGTATTGCAGCTTCGAAGGGTCGTTTGCTATCAGTGAATGATTTAGGTCACTCCCTCATACTCGGTTTGATATGCACGAGGAAAACGAGGAATGACTGTCCTTTTTTACATTTAGTCAAGTTTTGACTAAATGTTTTAACATAGAGGGGGAATCGAGACGAGGGTCATGGTGTATGTGTGTGTGTGTGTGTGTCTGTGTGTGTGTCTGTGTGTGTCTGTGCGTGTGTGTGTGTAGAGCGATTCAGACCAAACTACTGGACCGATCTTTATGAAATTTTACATGAGAGTTCATGGGAATGATATCCCCGGAAGTTTTTTTTCTTTTTTTCGATAAATACTTTTGATGACGTCATATCCGGCTTTTTGTAAAAGTTGAGGCGGCACTGTCACACCCTCATTTTTCAATCAAATTGATTGACATTTTTGTAACGCAATCTTCGACGAAGGCCGGACTTCGGTATTGCATTTCAGCTTGGTGGCTTAAAAATTAATTAATGACTTTGGTCATTAAAAATCTGAAAATTGTAAATAAAAAAAAAAATTATAAAACGATCCAAATTTACGTTCATCTTATTTTTTATCATTTTCTGATTCCAAAAACATATAAATATGTTATATTTGGATTAAAAACAAGCTCTGGAAATTAAAAATATAAAAATTATGATCAAAATTAAATTTCCGAAATCGATTTAAAAACAATTTCATCTTATTCCTTGTCGGTTCCTGATTCCAAAAACATATAGATATGATATGTTTGGATTAAAAACACGCTCAGAAAGTTAACGAAGAGAGGAACAGAAAAGCGTGCTATGCAGCACAGCGAAACCACTACCGCGCTGAACAGGCTCGTCAGTTTCACTCCGTTTTGCACAAGTGCGTTCAGTTTTATTCTGTGAGTTCCACAGCTTGACTAAATGTAGTAATTTCGCCTTACGCGACTTGTTTGTTTTTTGTTTTTTTGTTGACTTTTCTGTCTGGTAGACACTCGGTTTGATATTTGAAAATATTGCCGCGGCAATTATCAACATTGATTGGGTCTTTGAGAGTGAATGCTTACAATCGTTGTCCTCGAAAACACGAATCCAAAGCCGCGATGGTTCCACACATCAAACAATCAGCTTTTACTTTGACAATCCACGTTTCACCTGAAAGCTCAAACGGTGAAACCCATTCACCACCTCCATTTATTACATGGGGAACATGAGATTTACTCCCCAGCTGGTTATGAATTAAAACTCGTGAAAATGATGACAAAGACTCTTAAACACGCATATGCAGGTGACAGACTATCAAGCCTCACCACCCCCGCACCCCCCCCCCCCCTCCCAGACGCCATACAACAGCCACTGACTCACCCCCCTCTCTCTCTGTCCAGCCGTCACGGTACACAATGTAGCCGGCTGTCACTGGACCACCGTACGACACGTTGCACAGGAGGGAGGCCGGCAGCTTGACATGCGCAGTGTCTGTTCGGACTGCACTTCCCTTGGGTGGATACAAAACTGACACACGCTCTTTTGGTCTGGGTATGGCTGTGGACAGAAATGACCGCATTTTGTCATAGAAAGAAATGCAGACTTATCTTCTGCGGCCAATGAACAATTTACCAGTCGGTTCAAACCTTCTTCGGTTCAAACCTCCTTGCAATCAGTCTTATAGTCATAAAACTGTGTGTGTTAAAAGGACAGTGGCCCTTGTTTAAAAGCCTGTGTCTTGCGTATGCCTCTCCTTCACACACAAAACGTCAGTTTAATGGGCTGACCACAAACGAATTTGCGGCCTCTGTCTCAGAATCGTGCTGCTATTAAATTAAAAGGAAAGATAAGATTATTAACTGACCTCCAGCAGGCATTGTAGCTGATATCCATACAGCCGTACCATTCCCGGCAGACGTTGCTCCAAAAACCTGTGGGCGAGCAAATTAAGTCATTTAGCAACCGAGCCAAGCACACGAGACTTTCTTCTTGCTGGCTTTCGTTCGTCTACCGTCCGTCTGCTCGTCCGTCCGATCATTTCATCTAGATAAGCACTCCTGTATCATTAAGACGCAAGGTTCTGCCAAGAGTTTACATTTCCGTGTTGAAAAATAATGTAATTCGAAAGAGCTTGAATGTGGGTTTTTTAAAGAGTTATCGTACTTTGCAGCTGTCATACACAAAAATAGGTAAATGCGTTTGAGTGGAGATCTGCGTGATGAGGTCTTTTTTGGTACAACAAGTAACTGGAAAGGCATGTGTTCTGTTTCAGCTGTTATGATTTTTGTCGATTTTAACGAGGGAACCTTGCTATTGTGAATTTTATTTTCGGGGTACAAACACTACCTCATTTAAAATCAATCCGTTTGCCGAATATGGCAGAGGAATGAATCGCCTTTCCAGTCATATGTCTGGTTCTACGTTAAACGGCCTCATCACAAAGATCTGTACTCAAACGCATCTGTCTTTTTATTTTTTATTTGGACGGATAGTATGGAGCAACGCAGCTTTATTAAAAATACCGCCCTTCCTGTGTAAGCCATCTTGAAAATGACCATAGATCCACCCACACTTTATATATGTGGTAGGATCATTCTTGCTGCTTTTTGTTCAGAGCAGTATTTCTTTTTTTGCTGAAATGATGTTGAACTAATGCTTGCCTTGAGCTAGCCTGTCAAATAAATTCAGGAAAAGCCTCCACTCACAGGAAGTGGCCAAGATGTTGATGTTTGGTATGTGTTGATTTCTGCCTTGTGAAGGCTACTCTAATCTCGTTTAAAACAGATTGTTGTTCACATGATTGCTTGCACGAGGAGGAAGGAATCTTGAATCACATCATCTCACTTACTTTAAACAAAGAAAAAAGCTGAACGATGATCTATCTTATGTGCTTATATTGTCTTCTGTTCGTCGTGTGACCGTTTCCGTTGTAACCTCTGTTACGCACATACATTCTCTGATACTAGAACTATTGCAACCAAGCGTCAAACATCTTAGCATCACGAATTTAACTGCCTGTGTCATGGCTATACGTCTCTGGTCAAAGTCATTCATTGGTTGTAAACGACCATCTTCTAAAAGGAAGACACGGCCTTTGAGACGACGTCAGTGTGGTTTTGGTTTGTCAATTTTGTTCGTGTGTGTGTGGTTGTGTGTGTGTGTGTGTGTGTGTGTGTTTGTGTGTGTTTGTGTGCGTTTTGACACCTGCATATCGTAGTCAGAGCCACCGTTCAGTGTGATTTCCACAGTGTAGTATTCACAACTCGAAGCGTTCTGCTTGGTCCTTGGATGAATATATATTTCTGTAATACGATCCTAGCAAAAGAAGAAAAAACGGTTAGTGATACATACTCTCATGATACATACTACTTAAATAATCGGAAAGAACCTGTAATATTTCAAGCGAGAGAAAACACATGCACAGACACAGACACACACTCACGCAAGCACGCACGCACGCATAGACACATACACACACACACACACACACACACACACACACACACACAAACACACATATATATCTATACACCACCAAAATTGTCTCGGTTCCCAGTCAATCTGAAAACATTTTGAAAATGAGCTCTTGCCAGCAAATGCGCTCGCAAGGTAAAGTCAGGGAAAAGGGCACCTTGGTGTCGTTGCGGTGGACAATGACGTAGTAGGTTAGGATGTGGCCATTCTTGTTGACGGGTTCGTACCAACGCACTGTCAGAGTTCGTGGTTTGAAAATGTCGGTCTCTGCGCTTACAGTCAAGTTCACCACTTCCTCGGGCACTGCACATTAACATAATGCACACACTCCATTAGGTTTAATTCTGAAATAGTTTCGTACTTTGACTTAACAATGAAAACTTTAATTTGAAAGAGTGTAATCCACCGCCAATACAACAGAAACGTCGATAACAACAACAACGACAACAAGCATCACTGCCAATACCACTAAACACCACGACAGGAACAGCGAAAATAACGGGGAAAAAACAATGAATAAAGCAACATTAAACTGTAAAAATCTGTGAGCGCACAAAGTGTAAGCTGAAGACTCAAAAATCATTTGTTCTGTTTATCGTGGATCGAGATTGGGTTGGGGATCGAGAGGAACTGGGGGCCGTGAGCTAGACGCAACGGGTCTGTAAACCAGGGTTGAGCTGGCCACATAAGGGCTATGAGGAGTAGGGACTCTACTGAGGAGACCCGACCACGGGATTTCCATCGCGTTCACTTGCCAGGCTGCGGGGTCTGGGAAAGGGGAGACGAAGATCGGGAGTCTCTTTGAAAATTGTCTTGTTCTTATCTTTTAGTCCCCTGTCACAGTTATCCCCCTTAACGGGTGGACTGGGTGGCCGAGTGGTAACGCACTTGCGCTCGGAAGCGAGAGGTTGCGAGTTCGACCCTGGGTCAGGGCGTTAGCAATTTTCTCCCCCCTTTCCTAACCTAGGTGGTGGGTTCAAGTGCTAGTCTTTCGGATGAGACGAAAAACCGAGGTCCCTTCGTGTACACTACATTGGGGTGTGCACGTTAAAAATCCCACGATGGACAAAAGGGTCTTTCCTGGCAAAATTGTATAGACATAGATAAAAATGTCCACCAAAATACCCGTGTGACTTGGAATAATAGGCCGTGAAAAGTAGGATATGCGCCGAAATGGCTGCGATCTGCTGGCCGATGTGAATGCGTGATGTATTGTGTAAAAAAATTTCCATCTCACACGGCATAAATAAATCCCAGCATAAAAAAATAAAAAATAAAAAATATAAAAAAATCCCTGCGCTTAGAACTGTACCCACGGAATACGCGCGATATAAGCCTCATATTGATTGATTGATTAATTAACGTCTGAAAAATGCGTGCATGTCTTTGGTACTGTGCGTTTTTTGCTTGTGTACGGATGCACGCGCTCATGCCAGATAGCCGGTGTAACACGAAATTTTTACTCCACGAAAAATTTACTCCGGAGTAAATATTTTGTACGAAATTCTTACTCCGAGTACACTTTTCGTACGAGAAAAGAACTCCCCAAGGCACAAAAAAAGTACTCCCTCCACGAAATTTTTACTCCCCATTTTTTTCACTTTCAGTAAAAATCTCGTACGCAAAAATGGGATGCGGGCGAAGGGATAATGCCAATAAGTGATCTCACGCACATGAATGTCGCGCTACCCTCCTTCCACCCCTTCCACCACCAAGACTAACAGGGGACAAGGGAGTAAACATTTCGTACACCTGGCATGGGAAGTTAAATTGCTTGTGTTTGGGTTAAGTAATTTATTCGTTATTTATTCGTCAGGGGAGTAACATTTTTGTACGAAATGTTTACTCGGAACTCACCTGTCTTGGGGAGTAATTTTCTCGTGTAATGGGGGAGTGCTTTTTTCGTAAAGGGAGTAACTTTTTCGTACGAAATGTTTACTCCGGAGTAAAAATCTCGTGGGAGTAATTTTCTCGGGCGTGGGTTCATGGGAGTTTGACCTGTGACTTGTGTGAAAAACTGTGTAGCGGTGTGTGTGTTTGCCAAAATTAATGATGTGAAACTTGTGTTTGATGAATGACAATCCTGCTGTGTTCGGGTAAAGTTGGCAGAACATGGGAACTTTCCTAGATTGACTTGCCTGACTAAACGAACTGTGTTTTGATAGGTGATTTTACATCAGAGAGACGACTCTCGGCAGACCGACTTGAACAGTTCCATACCTTCGATCTGAGATGCATCTGTGTGGTTTTGTTCTGCATTGAGAAGTGAACTGTGAGTGCATCTTGTTGCTGTTATATTTGCTAGGTTTGATCAGTTCTAGTCTATGATGAGTTCTGAGCGTATGATTGATACTATGGTGTGCAAGTATCTTTGTGTTACCCATTTGGTGTGTGTGACGTCATAGTCATTTTCCTTTTGCCTGTATCGCTACATTCCCTCGAGCAGTGTTCTTTGTTTCGTAGTATAGCGCTTTCCGTGCTGTGTGCGTGCTGTGTGACGTCAGAGTTAGAGAAGCCCCCACCCTCCTCCATTAGTAACTGGTTGTAGAGTTATGTGCCCTGCAGTTATCAGACATTTTACCCTTCCATGGCTGCAGACCGTGAGGCGTGACATGTGTCCTCAGCGATCAATTGTGTAGTGGATTAGTCCTGTCTCCACATCCTCCTCTCTCTCCTTGTTAGTTCAGGTTTACTGCTGAATGTCTGTTATGGTTATGTATAGTGCGTTTACACTTTATCATAGCATGTACTTATGTTTTCTTTTCTTTTTCATGCGTCTACAGACACTGCCTTCTGGTGTCTGGGTTCTTCTTTGCTGCTGGTCACATTTTAGGGGTCGCTTAATTTCAACCATGTTTTCCTTAATTTTGTTAACGTTTTTATATGAGATGAGTAAAAGTCAACTTCAATAGGGCCTTTTACAGCTGACCGCGCGCTGAGTCATTTCGAGTTACTCCCCTTGGGTACGGGCAAACTCGCTGTCGATACTGTTACTGGATACAGACGAGATGGTCTGCTGCAACTTGTGAAAACTGCACAGCAGTTGGAACTACCGATCGATCCGGATTTTACAAGACAGGACGTGCAAGAAAAACTTTCCGAAAAACTTCGACAGATCGGATTTCCACCACGCGATCCTTTTACATCCGAAGAAAAAAGTGACCCATCAAACGCACCCAGGATCGGTGTTGTTGACATCCTGAACTATCTGATTGAGAAAAAGAACGATTTCGACCAGAAGAAGGCGAAAGCTTACAAATCCTTTGAAGATATATCGCCTTTTTTATGGCCATGTGCTCAACTTGAGATACATACATGTGCAGAAGTGGAAAAGTTTTTCGTCTACACCGCGGAGGTAAAACCGACACAGAGGCAGACAACCTACCTGCACACTTCCTCATATAAACTGTGCATAATCGTCAGCGAAGATGGGGACATTCTGCTGGGATTTTGCCAGTGTCCGGGGGGGTGAGGGGGAAGGAGTGGTGGCAAGTACTTACATTTCACAACATAGGCATGTTATTATTCATATTGTTATTGTTAGTATTGTTACTCCTCACTGAAACCAAGCAAAGCAGGCTGTTCACCCTCAATAATGCTTTTACTGTATTAGTACTGTCACAGTATGTTTGCATGCATACATGCAAATATTAGTTAGCTTCCATGAAATATTGAATATATCCCCATTTCACAGCACTAGGATGGGATGTATGGCACTTTGAATCACTAACAGTAGCACTGCCTCTTCAATACCCATCTCCTTTTTGAAACTGAAGAGTATGCGTATGGACCAGTGGCAGTGAATGGTTAATGAACATATGGGTTGCTCTGATTTCATTCATGATCAGATACATTTGGTTTTTTTTAACCACACAAACACTTAGACAACAATTATTAGAGTATGAGTTTTTCCGCGTTTTGATTTTCATTTAAATCCAAGTCACAGCTTCTGTTTTATGATGAGTGATGTAGTTTGAAACACTTGGACAACAATTATCAGAGTATGAGTTTTTCCGCATTTTGATTTTCATTTAAATCCAAGTCACAGCTTCTGTTTTATGATGAGTGATGTAGTTTGAAACACTTGGACAACAATTATCAGAGTATGAGTTTTTCCGCATTTTGATTTTCATTTAAATCCAAGTCACAGCTTCTGTTTTATGATGAGTGATGTAGTTTGAAACACTTGGACAACAATTATCAGAGTATGAGTTTTTCCGCGTTTTGATTTTCATTTAAATCCAAGTCACAGCTTCTGTTTTATGATGAGTGATGTAGTTTGAAACACTTGGACAACAATTATCAGAGTATGAGTTTTTCCGCGTTTTGATTTTCATTTAAATCCAAGTCACAGCTTCTGTTCAAGTTATGATGAGTGATGTAGTTTGAAACACTTGGACAACAATGTCAATTATCAGAGTATGAGTTTTTCCACTTTTTGATTTTCATTTAAATCCACTCTGGAGTCACAGTTTCTGTTTTATGATGAGTGATGTAGTTTGAAGTGTTGGTATTAAATTTTCACTGACAATCATTCTGTGCTGGTATTCCCATTTTCACCTGCAGGGTTATGAAATATATGGGGAGAAACTTGGTCAGTAAAATCATCTTCACGCATGAACTGAAAATTGTCTCTGTTTAAAATTACAATGTATTTCGTGAACACACCTGGAGAATGCCCTTGCGTGATTTAAAACTGCCTGCTGTGAATACTGTTGTCATACTATGAATTTTCTTTTGAGAAAAACAAAAGAATGAAAAGCTTTTAACTAGCTTGTGAATGAGCCTCTTACTTCTATGTGGGGCTAGGTGCTTTGAACTATTTTTAATGCCTGAAAAGGATAGTGATGGAAATCACTAGTTTAATGGCAGGTGTGACAAGTCACATATATACTATTGATTGAACTATTTTTTTTATTAATGTGCAATTTTGTTAAAACCTACTTTGTTTATTTGGTGACAAGCTAGTGGGAGGCACTTTTTAGTGCTTGAATAGTACTGTGATGCACATTATTTATCATTTCAGTCTAGTCGTACTCATGATTACAACCAATAGTTCTTGTGAGCTTGTACAGTTATGTGATGTCTCAAGTCTTTTTCCTTGAGGCAAACCATTTTTCCTTTGAACGACACATAGTTCAGTTTGACCATTTTTTTTCATTTTTGTGTTCTTGTTGTATGCAACTGCAAGCACCGAGCTGTCATGCTTTTTGTCTGATTTCAGACCATATTCTTTGGGCCATTTGTATGCTGAAGTAGTTTTGTTTTTCTGCCATTTCTGTTAGATTGTGTTTTTGCAGTGAGATTCATGTTCAAAATTTTAGACAAGATTAAAAGAATGATCCTGTTTCTTAAATGCCTTCGTGTTCATTGGTTTGTAGACTATGTGTCACTTGCTGTCTAGTTTTTCAATGAAATTGTTTTGCTAACTAGCTGCAGTATCACACTTTGGTTTATGGGGATATGAAAAAGCTACATTAAAACCATTTCTTCCTCTCTCAGCACATAAAGTCAAAGCATGGTACAATCTTTTTTGTTCCATTTATACTTATGAAGAAAAACAGCATGTCATTTTCAAGTGCCCCCCGACGTAGTGTTTTGTGCAAATGTAGGTGTCTTTGTTGACTTTTTCGATGTTGAACCTCTCGATCGTTCTTCCACATAGTTTAATCCATTTTCGGCACTTTTCTAAATCTCTAGAGGGTTTGGAAAACGGTACCCATCCAACACCGACCATGTGTGATCTCTCACGGTGTCTTAAATCACTTCCACACACGCCATAACAGCAATGTTTGTGCACCATCGTACAGCTCCACCATTCAAACAACGCGCAAAAGTGGCTGACTTTGCCCGAGGCACAGCGGGCCAAGGTCAAGGTCGCCTAGAATAGCCTAGGTGTAAAAGGCCCTATTATATCCAAGAATTGAAAAAAAGCACCGCATTAAAAAAAAAATGTGTTGATATCCCCAGATGTTTTGTTTTCATTTATTCGATTAATGTCTTTAATACCGTCATATCCGGCTACATGTATTTGTGAAAGTTGAGGCGGCACTGGCACACCCTCATTTTCTGATCAAATTGACTGAAAATTTGGTCGAGCAATCCTGGACGATGCACGGACTATGGGATTGCATTTCAGCTTGGAAGCTTAACAATTAAATAATGAGTACGGTCATTAACAATTCTAAAATGTCTAATTAAAAATTAAAGTTTTAGTAATTGATCCAAAAATGATTACATCTTGTTCGTTATCATTTTCTCATTCAAAAAACATATAGATATGTTATGTTTGGGTCAAAAACAAGCTCAGAAAATTAAAAATAATTGTTGCTGGTCATGTTCGAAGCCTCCCTTGCCTTGCGGTCGATGTCCAAACAGCTTTTGTTTTACCTTTGTGTTCAAATCAGATGTATGCGAAACATAAATAACCAAATTTAGATGAGCTTCAAGCTACTTAATTTTTTACCTCCGATTCCCCCCTTTTGTGATCAGCAGCAAAGAAAAACCCGTATATCTTGGCGTCTCTTTTGTATGCTTCCTGATGTGTGCCCCCCCCTTCCCCCCCCCCTTCCACTCCACCTTCCCACATATCTAATATAAGTAGGGCATGGCGTCAAAATCAAGGAGATAGGTAGAGAAGGTGAAAGAGGGTGAGTCATAGATTATTCCATATTTCAGATTTCTCCTTTTAAATAGATGCAAGTATAGCAATGCGATTTCTTGTAGGTGAACTCCTCTGAGGGTTCAATACAAGAAGTATACACGTACCATATTCTGCTGTTCTGGCAGAGCCAGTGTCTGTCCTGCCCATTCCCTGCCTGTTGGCAGCGGTGACGTTGAACTGGTACTCCGTCCAAAACTCCAGTTGGCATACCAACACGATCGTGTCTGTGGTGTTGACAATTCTCATTCCATCCACCGTGCCATCGTCCCTATCGTCAGATTGCTGGTACTCGATAAAGAAATTGGTGAGTGAGTTGTTAACGGCGTTAGCAGGAGGTCGCCATGTGAGGTTCACGCAGGACGAGTTGTAGGCAGTGATGTTCAAGTCTGTCACTACATCCAGGACTAAACAAAAAGGAAGAAAAAAAAGGAAGAGAGGAGTGAATGAAGAGAGACAGACATTCAGGGTGTGGCTTATTTCAGCGGGCATTTCGGAAACCGGAACGAGTGCAATATACGTGTCTCTATGTCAATCCCTTTCAACACCATTCTGATAATCATCGCTCCACGGCTATCGCCAGTTGTCTCTCTGACCGGACGCTAAATTCCTATCAAAACAAGAATACAGAGTTATCTCCCATATTTTGTTCGCGAGCAGTGTTCGCGAGACGAAAATGATTGCAGATTGGCCGACTTCGACAGTGATCTCCGTTCTGTTCTTCACAGTTATGATAAAAACATCGTTCTAAGGTCAAAACAAGTCGAAATTTTGGGACTGCTGCCGGAAGGATCGAGACCGTAATATAATTATGGTTGCATCACTGTCAACTGGTTACAGAAAAAATTGTCTGCTCCAGCGAGCGCCGAAACCAAACGGTTGATTATCACGTGACACTTTTGCCATATTTAGAGTTGTTTGCACAGTAAATACAGCCGCGAAAAATAGCTCGCTTGAAACTGTCTTACATATCAATTCCTTTGTAATTTAAAAATTACACAACACCATGAAAAATCGTTATCGACGATCGCGAATCTGCTTATATCCATAACACATTACAAAAAGATCTAAATATGTAAAAACAAATCGATTTCCTCTCCAGACAAGGAAAACCAAGGCATCCTGCCAGGGATAGAATGAGACCCGAAGAGAAGTAACTCATTTTTGACCTGGGTTCAGGATGTTTAAACACGTCCAGGCTTTTTACATTCAGTCAAATAATTACTGAATGTTTTAACGAGGGTTGAGAGCGAGGTTTGTCTCCCAATCGATGTATGTGTGTGTGTGTGTGTGTGTGTGTGTGTGTGTGTGTGTGTGTGTGTGTGTGTGTGTGTGTGCGTGTGTGTGTGTGTGTGTGTCTGTGTCTGTATGTCTGTGTGTGTGTGTGTGTGTGTGTGTCTGTGACAAACATTTCTCAAAAACAGATGTTCATGAATATTGATGGGTACAATTTTAAGGGGAATTCCTAACGGCATGTTTTTTTGATAGCGCTATTTGATGACGTCATAGTCGGCCGTTTGCAAAAGTTGAGGCTGTCACGGTCAGTTTTTTAATTTGATTGAAATTTTGATCACACAATTTCTAACCTGGTCCGGACTCTGGGATTGCCTTTCAGCTTGGTACATTAAAAATTCGTTAAAGCTGTGGTCTATTTATGACTATCCGGAGTGATGTGTGCATTTACTTGTATGTGTTCTCTTTATCAAATAAAATATTTAGTGTTGATAAATTTGCGGACGGATTGAAATCTTTTTGTCGAAGTAGCCGAGTGTGTGGAACACTGATCTAGAAATCCGAAAGGGAAACAACTCTGGTCTCTACACAAAGTATGAGAGTTACTTGCCTTGAGATCTTTCTCACGCCGATGGGAACAGGACCGGAGTGCTATGTAACTTATGAGCAGTTGTTAACCCGTGATTTGTAAAAATGTTTTACATGTTTTAATACATATCGCGGGGCGTGCCCCGTGATTTGTAAAACATTTTTACAAATCACGGGGCGCGCCCCGCGATTTGTTAAATGTTTTACAAATCACGTAAATGCGCCCGATATTTAACTTGTCATCTCCAAAGTGAAGGGATCTATTGAGAAAAAAAAATGTCATTACTTTTTTGTCCCATCGCTTGGAAATTCGGGTCGCTTCCTCCCAGTGGAAAGCTAGCAGTAACAGAGTCGCGCTACCCCAAAGCTAGTCAAGGGATCTATTAGTCCCGTTTCGCCGTTATCCCATTTCGCCCCCATCCCATTTCGCGACATTTCACAAGCCAAGCGTCATTTTTCTCTCGTGTCAAACCACTAGCACCACATTCCATTTTGTCGCCATGCCGTTTTGCCGTCATCCCATTTCGCCGCCATCCCTATTTTGCGACATTTTGGATTGTGGCAAAATGGGATTTTGCGTAAACGGAATGTCTCCCTTGTTGAATGATGCAGTATAGTAGTATAGTGAGGCTTGGTAAGAAGAATAAAACAAAAATGGGAATGCGGCCAAAATGGGATGGTGTCAAAATGGGATGTCGCGCTATTATAAGGACACGGTAGTAAAATGACGCTTGGCTTGTGAAATGTCGCGAATGGGATGGGGCAAAAAATGGGACGGCGGCAAAAATGGGATTGCACCAAAATGAGATGTGGATCTAGTGGGGCGGCGAAAAGGCATGGTGGCCAAATGGGATGGTGTCAAAATGGGATGTCGCGCTATTGTTATGACAAAAAATGGGACGGCGGCAAAATGAAATTGCACCAAAATGGGATGTGAATCTAAAACCACCCCCACCACTCAGCGTAGAGGCTCTGAACAACAAATATTAATAATAATAAAAGGCATGCATTACTTTATGGAATGCAATATTTTTACATATTTACATTTTTACAAATCGCGGTTTTAGGTTCGACGTTTGTAAAATGTTTTTACATTTTTAAAAATCACGGGTTAACAGCAGTTCTTCCAAACCCACTTCCAGCCTGCTTCTGCGTTTTGAGCCGGCATGTTTAGTTTTGGCATATCGACGTTGCAGTTCCGGAGTAAATGATCCAAATTTATTTGCACATTTGTGTTCAAATATAATCTCGTAGTCTAACAGCTCGAAAATATGACCACGAACAAATCTACGGTACTTCGAACTAAGAAGAAGTACAACACGCTTGTCTAATACGACTTGCATTTTTACGTGTGCGCTGTAATCTCTCCCTACCTTCAAAGCAGACGTAAAGCAGACATCTTCATTTTCTCACAGATGCAATACAAATCGTACAGATTTTTTGTTCTAAAATTTAAAGACTTTTCAAGGACTTTCCTTCTGAAGAGAAAATCAAGCACCCTCTTACCTTCAAAGCTCGCAATGAAACACTCACTGGTTATTATACCCCCTTCCCACACGCCAATTTAAATCATTGGATGTTAAAAAACTGATGATTTAATTTTTTGTCAAAGGCGACAGATTCGTAGCAGACGATGGTTTTGAAGCAGACAGGGACTGAAGGTTACTGTTCAACTTTTTCTTTGAGTTTATCAAATAATGAATCATTGCAATTGTTTATTGTTAGTGGTTATTGTGTAATCAGTTTGCAGCATTAGAGTTTTTTAAGGACTTCTAATGATCTCGCCAAATTTTTTAAGCACTTTCAAGGCCCTGAAACTGACCCCTCCAAATTCAAGCACTTTCAAGGATTTTAAGCACCTGTACGAACCCTGCATTAGTCAATATTAATCATGTGGATATGTACGTGTAAAAGGAAAGGTGTAGGTACATGTGTGAAGAGATACTCACGCTGTCCCAAGACGACAAAGAGCGACGGGGGTCCTTGCCCCGCATTGGTAGCAGCCACTACTTCCACCTGGTAGTTTTCGTACTCCGACAGGTCGGCCACTGACACAAGCAAATTTTGCTCGCCTCCTCTGAATGCAATGTCTGTTTCGTTACTGGCAAATGTTGCCTAGAAAACAAACAAAAAAGACCATACTGCCGAACTATGGCTTCAATACTAAAGCAACAACAAAAAATGTAAATGCTGAAACTTGTAAGCAGTACTTCAACTAACGAGATTGTCTTAGAATGACTGGAAATAACATGAACGCGTGACTGTAAACGTACGACAGGGTCTTTGACAACCAGAGTTTTCCACCTTGAATTGTTTTTCATTTTTCTCAAAGATATGCTGTTTTTTAGTATCATTCTATAAATTCTTTGTACAAGATAATTTGAAATAGTTGTCTTGGGTGAGCGAGTGTACATTTATCGTCTGATTGGCATTCCATCACTTACATTTAGAAAATAATTAAGGTATTTCTTATCAATAAGTTTTAGGAAGGCGACGAATTGTGTTTGCAGATGAATTTATATTATTTTTGCAACCGATCTTGGAAAAGTACGAAGACGGGGCTCGGTAACCATGATATACGCTCGATCTCTGGTAACCATGAAATATGCAGGGTACGTTCTTTCTTTCTTTATTTGGTGTTTAACGTCGTTTTCAACAACCACGAAGGTTATATCGCGACGAGCAGTGTACGTATTCACCTACTCAGGTAACAGAGACAAAGAAGCAGGTCATTGGATAAATATAGGTGACACACCTCCGAGTCCTTGATAGCTTGCATATTTATCCGAGGGTCGATTTTCAGGTATTACCTAGCCTCTGGCGATGGAATACCTGAAAATCTATCCGTGGGAAAATATGCAAGCTATCCAGGACGAGGGTTGTAACCATTTTATCCCTTTACCCTGACGTTTTCATAAAGAAAAACAACTTTTATGACAGAAATCTGCAGGTGCCTGTTTTCTGCTTGTCAAAAGCTGCCGCGGACAAAAGTCATGTCACTGAATTCCCGCGCAAAGCTAGTTCCCCTTTGTCTGTATTACGAACGGCGTCATCCAACTTGTGTTTTGTTTACATTCAGTCATCCATCTTCATCCATATTACTAATGAAAAGGTTAGACATTTTGAAAGTCATTTGAAAAATCTTTCTGCATGTCTGACTTCGACTTTCGTTATACCAGACTAGGTATAGCAGGTGTGTTTTTACATTTAGTCAAGTTTTGACTAAATGTTTTAACATAGATGGGGAATCGAGACGAGGGTGGTGGTATATGTGTGTGTGTATGTGTGCATGTATGTGTGTGCGTGTCGAACGATTCCGAGAAAACTACTGGACCGATCTTCATGAAACTTTACATGAGAGTTCCTGGGTATGATATCCCCAGACATATATTTCATTTTTTCTAAAACTATCTTTGATGACGTCTTATCCGGCTTTTAGTGAAAGTTGAGACCGCACTGTCACGCCCTCACTTTTCGACGAAGCAATCTTCGACGAAGTCCGGACTATGGGATTGCATTTCAGCTTAGGAGCATAAAGATTAGTTAATTAGTTTGCTAATTAAAGTTGTCATTAAAATCGATTTTTCCGTAACAGATAAAAAAAATTATCGCATTGTTTTCTTCATCTTCTCCAAAAATATATAGATATGTCAGGTTTACTCTAAAAATGTGCTCAGAATGGAAGAAAATAGGTTCAGTAAGTACTACGAGCGTGACCCGCCCCGGTCTTCGACTTTGTTTTGGTTATTGATCTTTATAGTTTGATAACGACTGACCAAATGCTTTATATCGCTTAACGTGACTTTTTTTCTCCAGAATTGCGCAAGATGACGGCTGTGCAACGAAATCAGTTCGGGCCGCGCCAGTTTGGTCGGTGACCAGAGTCGGTTTGTAGTGTCAGTCAGTCGGTGATTAAAAAAACACGATGATGATGAGTGCTAGATTTGTGGTTATTCGAGCTGTTCTGCTTACATATTCAGTGTCTTGTTCAAGGTGAGCCAAATTTTGACTAAATGTTTTAACATAGAGGGGGAATCGAGACGAGGGTCGTGGTGTATGTGTGTCTGTGTGTGTGTGAGTGTAGAGCGATTCAGAGTAAACTACTGGACCGATCTTTATGAAATTCTACATGAGAGTTCCTGGGTATGATATCCCCAGACGTTTTTTTCATTTTTTCGATAAATGTCTTTGCTGACGTCATATCCGGCTTTTTTTGTAAAAGTTGAGGCGGCACTGTCACACCCTCATTTTTCAATCAAATTAATTGAAATTTTTGTAAAGCAATCTTCGACAAAGGCCGGACTTTGGTATTGCATTTCAGCTTGGTGGCTTAAAAATTAATTAATGACTTTGGTCATTAACAATCTGAAAATTGTAATAATTGTTTTTTTTATATAAAACGATCCAAATTTACGTTCACCTTATTTTACATCATTTCCTGATTCCAAAAACATATAAATATGTTATATTTAGATTAAAAACAAGCTCTGAAAATTAAAAATATAAAAATTATGATCAAAATAACATTTCCGAAACAATTTCATCTTATTTCTTGTCGGTTCCTGATTCCAAAAACATATAGATATGATATGTTTGGATTAAAAACACGCTCAGAAAGTTGCGTGCTATGCAGCACAGCGAAACCACTACCGCGCTAAACAGGCTCATCAATTTCACTCCGTTTTGCACAAGCGGCGGACTACGGTCATTGTGAAAAAATGCAGTGCGTTCAGTTTTATTCTGTGAGTTCCACAGCTTGACTAAATGTAGTAATTTCGCCTTACGCGACTTGTTATTTCTTCAAAGTCATGAGACTATATGTCTTTTGAGCCCACGAAAGAATGTTTCTGAAACTTGGTTCACATGTAATAACACCATTTTTTGCAAAGTGTACAAAGTTGCGTGCATGTCACATTTGTTTCTAGGACGTTACGAACGTTTGCACATTTTTAACGGAAAACCGTTACAAAGTCTATTCTCGGGTTCTGTTTGCTCCAAGTACTAGCGCGAATCGAGATGAGGGTCTTTGTCATCATTCTGTGAAATGTGGAGAGGTTGCTATTTGTAGTTTTAGATTTATTGCATATCAACTGCGGCTACCCAGCAAAAACACCACAAAAACAATCGAGTTTTTGCTGTTTTTCAGGATTGTGGTCGCTCTCCTTTACACGCTAGGTCAGCCTGACTGCGCGACGGATTTGAATGAAATGTGTATGAACTTTTAGGTAAGACACCAAATAAACTTTCGGATGTAAAAAATGTAAAACATCATTCAGTTTAAGTCACTGTTTCGACGGTTGAAAGTGAATCGTGCTGTCAACAAACGCCATTTTTGAGGGTAGGCGTGGTCACGGACCTGTGACGTCATACCCAAATATTGCTCCGATTTCAGAAACACATTTTTGAGCAGAAGAAAGACTGATCTTCAAATACACGTATATTTCTGACCAAAAAACTGCTGTTTAACATCTGGGGTATACCATTGAAAAAATATCCTTAACTTTTTGCGCTCAGTGTATGTATGTGTGTATGTCTGTGTGTATGTGTAGAGCGATTCAGAGATAACTACTGGACCGATTTTTGTGAAACTTAACATGCGAGTTTCTGGGTATGATATCCCCAGATGTGTTTTTAATTTTTTCGATAAATGTCTTTGGTGACGTCATATCCGGCTTTTAATGATAGTTGGGGCGAAACTGTCACGCCCTCAATTTTCAACCAAATTGATTGACATTTTGGTCAAGCAATCTTTAACTCAGTCTGAACTTTGGTATTGCATATCAGCTCCAACGCTTTAAAATTAGTTAATTAGTTTTCTCATTAACGTTTTCATTAAAAACGCATTTTCACTTACAGATTAAAAATTATTGCATTGTATCCCTCATCTTCTCCTGATTTAAAAAGAATAAATTTTTGTTGTAAATTGTTTGTTTCCATGTTGGGGTGTTGTGTACAATTAAACCTCCCTTTTAAGACCCTACCCCCGATTTAAGGCATCTCTCCTTTAAGGCTTGCTTTTGTAGACTTTCTGTTCATACTTTCTGTAAATATACTCAAAGGAAAAAGTTAGGGACCGCCCTTGAAAAAACCAGCTGACTTCATCTGTGCCAAGCTCCTTGTTCCAGCTTAGCTTTTTCAGGATCATCTCTGTGGAATTCTTTGCCAATAGAAATCAAACGATCCGCATCATTAAAGGCCTTTAAAAGGCAGTTGCACACACATTTGAGCACACTATAAACTGCCCCTGCTGTCTAGTTTCCATTGTGTACTCGGATAATGTATGCAATGCTCTTAAGTGTTTTGTTTTTTATGTTTATACTCGACCATTATTTTGATGTTTTACTAGTTTAATACTTTGATTAGATACTGTTCCTTTTAGGTATGAAATGATAGCATGTGCTTGTGTGTAGATATGCGAGCGCACGCTCGCGCGCGCGAGCATGTGTGTGTGTATATGTGTGTGTGTGTGTGTGTGCATGTGTGTGTGCATGTGTGTGCATGTGTGTGTGTGTGTGTGTGTGAGTTTATGTGTGCATGTGTGTGTGTATACGTGGGTGTGGATGTGTGTGTGTGTATGTGCGCAGTCTTTGCTTTCGTTTACAATTATTCTCTGTATATGTTCCAAGGACAGGTTGGAAGATTAGGCTAAGCCTAAAACCTTTATCCTTATGTAATAAAGTTCTGAGTTCTGAGTTCTGAGTTCTGAGTTAAGTTTATAAAACCAAATGACTGTCAGGCCGTACACGCCAGTGGGTGAGCAATGCTGCGTTAGCAGGAAAATTGCTCGAGATCCACGGAGGCCTGGCTAGGGCACGAGACAGAAACTGCCAAACTGCAAAAAGTAGACCATTTTTACGCTGGCGCGTGGGCAAGCCTGGGCGGGAAAGATGAAAAATTCGTTATGCACGTGCAGGGAGGATGTGTTGAGAGTGAACTGTTGTCACCAGTTAGGCTTTATAGCCCCGCGATTTTCCGCTAGCCACCATCTTCTCACTATGCCTCCCAGACGAAAGGTGACCACCTTCAACAAAGCCCGGGCCATCGCATGGCTGCAAGACGGCGTAAGCAAGCGAAAAGTGGGCAGACGACTTTGAGTGTCCCATTCTGTCGTGGTCAGGCTGCATCAGAAGTTCCAGGCCACCAACAGCATTCTGGAGAGGCCCAGGTCAGGACGGCCTAAGAAGACAACACAGCGTGAAGATCGCTTCATCAGAAGACAAGCTCTGCAGCAGCGAGGCACCACTGCAAACATCATCAGGGGCCAGCTAAGGGTGGCAACAAACACCAACGTCAGCACGAAAACCATCCGCAAACGCCTGCACGAAGTTGGCCTGCGATCACGTCGTCCAGCTGTACGGCCACGACTGACAGCAGCGATGAGCCAGGCTCGTTTGGCGTTCTGTCACAACCATGTCAGGTGGACACGCCAGCAATGGGCCGATGTGCTGTTCAGCGATGAGTCCCGCTTTAGTCTGCACCATCATGACGGTCGGGCTCGTGTGTGGAGGCGTCAGGGTGAGCGGTCTGGTGCAGGAGAGGGTGGCCTTCGGCGGGGGCTCCATCATGGTGTGGGGGGCCTTCAGTTTTCGACACAGAACCCCCCTCTACCACATTGTTGGCAACCTGACGGGCCAGCGCTACAGAGATGAGATTGTCGCTCCTTTGGTTCTACCCGCTCTACACCAGATTGGTGTGCAGGCTGTGTTCCAGGACGATAACGCGACACCTCACAGAGCGAGGCTGGTCAACAACTTCATCCAGCAGGCTGGTGTCACCAGGATGAACTGGCCGGCCTGCAGCCCTGATTTCAACCCCATCGAGCACCTGTGGGATGAGCTGGACAGGCGAGTGAGGAACAACCACCCACCCCCAAGGAACCTGCAGCAACTGCTTCAGTTCCTGCAAATCGAATGGCAGGCCATTCCTCAGGCCTTCTGCAGGAAGCTGGTAAACTCGATGCGGATCAGGACTGCAGAAGGCATTGCAAAACGCGGCGGACACACCCATTACTGAACTGTTCGGAACTTGCAAATTTTGTTTTCGACCCCCATGTTGTTTCAGAGCTTGTTGACACGCAATGCGTGAATGAAATGTCACCATATCTTGGAAAAGGATCGCAGAGATAATGAATTAAACATGTTACAAATTTGATTCAATTTTGTTTGGTGGTTTGGAAGCTGTGTTTGTTTGCGTAAGTGGTCCCTAACTTTTTCCTATTCATCCCCCGCAGAATAATGTGCCTTGTCAAACGTTCTAATCTCTTGTAGTTACTGACACTATCGTTATTGAAACAATCACAGTGCGCTAAGAGATATATAGAGCAAATCTTGAAAATAATTATTGAACTCAGTGCTACGAGCTTCGTTCAATAATTCATTGTCTCGATTTGCTCTATAAATCTCTTAGCACACTGTAATGTCTCAATAACTTAAATAATGATGCACAACATTTATAAAGCGCGTGTAACCCTGCTCAAAGATATGCAGGTGACTTCTAAATTATTCAAGTAGTACTCTGCGAATACGCTAAAAACAGATCAGATCGAGGCTCGGTAACCATGGAATACTCTCCGGTAACCATGGAATACGCAGCAAATTTCACCTACTTCAGGTAACAGAGACAAAGAAGCAGGTCATGGGATAAATATAAATAAATGATGATCAGCGTCACTCAACATATTCTAGGGTACAGGTCAACACACTTACTTAAAGCCCCAATCTGTCTCAAATGGTTTACAGAACGATTTAAATCTCCTCATGAAAAAAGCAGTTCTAACCTTATCGAACACACTTGCAATAGCATTTAAAAGCATTAAATGACACAGTTCGTTTGAATGGCTATTTAGCTCGCGTAAACCACACGCCTGTTTTCGTGGTTTATCTAACCCCTGAGCCATCGTGAACCCGTGTGATCCACTTTCCTTTTTTTTCACAATTTAGTAGTCAGTTTGGGATTTCAATGCGACTCGCTGTATCTGCAATTGCACGTTATTGTGTACCTCTGAATCTAACACGCAACAAACGGCTGCGAGTCACACGAACGCTTGGCGGTTGACCGTTCAAAGAAACTGGCGACATGCAGAACATGTGTCTGCTTCGAGAACCACGTTTTGCGGGACACGCTTCCGGGCTACCCTTTTTAAAACTTTCAAAACTTCGAGTTGTACTGATCTTGTCTTGGTGAAAAAAGAATTCTTTTATGATTTAAGAATGTTTGTGTAACAAGCTGTCAATTTATTATTTAGGTTTTAAAACTTAGGTCTAGCGCCAAAACGAGCCGTCCGGCTGGTTCCGCAAAAATAAATTATTTGATAATTGCTCGCTCTTTACGGAGGGCACCTAGGATGTTCTCAAGCAGTGAGTGTTTAAACTAAAGAGTGTTTGTACTGTGTGTTTTAGCCTGACAGTGTCTGTGATGGTTTATGCGAAGCTGAGTATGCCTTTAAGAAATGCACCCAATGGAATAATAAAAATAATCAAAGTTATTTCAAGTAATGATCAGATGTATGTAACACAACTTTAAAAGAAGAAACATAAAAAAAGGCGTTGATAAGGCTACGAATTTGGGAAAAATCAAGAAATTAATGTGAGGGAATTTTCTTTTTCAGCGTTCAGGCACTTACGTGCACATCTGACGCCAAAGCTCATTACGCGCGCGGTAAATGCATGGCTAATATCTCGGTCGCACAAAATCAGTGCATCTTTTTACGCAACCAAATATGTGCATATAATACTGCCGTTTGCATGAGGTGTAAGATGCAAGGTTAGATCCGTGTTCTGCAAAAGCTGGTTCAGAGAGTCTAAAACCTGAGTGATTTCGTCAGCAACAGCGTGCCTTACCTGCACAATGACGTCAACCATGCTTTGACATGTGGCGACACACTGAATCTCACAGCTAAGTGTCCGATTCTCCTGTCGAAGGCCGCGTTGCCCCCTCATCAACACGACATAGTGCACTATCACGCCGTTCCTCACTTCTGGCCTGGACCATGTGACGTCGATAACTGTACGATTCACGTCCATTCGTCGAGCATCTAAAATTTTCACTTTGCCCGGTGCTGAAACATAAAATTTATATTGCGGATGTGTATAAAATATAATAATATACGAGTGTATACTGCCTGTCGATGGGATATTTCGCCTTTTAAAGACGGATAGGGGAAGGTTGCCATATTGACCACTTTTGTTTCTTGCTGATAACTAGCTTGTTTTCCTGCAAAGAAGTTTCATTTTGTGTTTGGTAGTTCTACTCTCTTAGGTTAACCGTTAGGCCTAACTAGAGTGAATTAGCTTTGATAGACACTCAGCAAAAATTAAATACAGAAACATTCACAAATGGTCCATATTAGGAGCCTGGGCGCATTGTATGGACCAGTGAAGAGGCCTTCACGAATCACTGTTAAAAGCCCCCTACACTTCAAAACAACAGTCTGCTGCCTTAGACTGGGTTTTGATGTTAGAAGACCTGTTTTTTTCAGTATGGTTACAAACACTCAGCATTTTGCAAGCTTCAACACAAATGAATATTACAATTGGGGATTATTTTGGTAGAAAAGCAACAACGCGCTTGGTTGGTATGGAAATGTAAACGCAATAGAACAAAATTTACAACAACAAAAAACAGGTCTTCCAACATCAAAACCCAGTCTAGGGCAGCAGACTGAACTGGAACGTTACTCACAACAATCATAAGCGTTTATCCGCACGGTATTCATGTGTGTGCGTAAGTGTTGGAGCGCGAGGGGAACAAGAACAAGAACAATTCTTTATTAAACGAGGGTATTAGAGTAAGCAGTGATCTGCTTTTTTACATCTGGCCCTCGCCCTAAAGAGGGACTAGTCTAAACTGGCTAAAGAAAAAACAAGTAAAGAAAACTAAAGCTATATGTTTATAGATAAAATGAAGTAAGAACATATACACTGCTTAAATTAAATATGTGAGTTCATTTGACGTGAGTAAAGTACACTCTTCAAAAAAAGTTAAGGATCGGTTAAAAAAACAGATCTAATTATAAAAAATTGCCAAAAAATTAAACATCGACATAATATTTAAAAGATTAATGTGTTTGAATTAACAAATAAACAATGAGTCTTGACCTAGAATTTTGTTTGGCAAGCAGAGTTATTTCCCTTTGTGGGACTTCTCAAAAGCTTCTGCATTTTGAAAGAAAAAGGGTGTTTTTTATAGCCCCATGAAATTTGCGGAACGCATGCCAAGGCAAAAGGTTGTGATGCACGTGCTACAACAGGGTCCTGGCTATGAACATCGCTCACCAGCTTGTGTTTAAAGGTTGACACGCTGACACAATTATGCACAGTAGCAACATGCCCCCACGAAGAAAACTGAGCAATTTGGATAGAGGAAGGGCAATATGATGGCTACAAGACGGTGTTGCTGCCAGGCAAGTGGCCCAGAGGCTTGCAGTGGCTCCCTCTGTCATCATCAGACGAAAACAGAGATTCCACGCAACTAGAAGAGTGCAGGAGCGACAACGTTCTGGTCGGCCCAGAGTCACCACACAAAGAGAGGATCGCTTCATTCAGAGGCAGCCCATTCAACAAAGAATGGCTACGGCAAACAACATTAGGCAACGCCTACAAGCTACCACCAACACTGTTGTTAGTGGTCAGACGATCCGAAACCGCTTACACAACTTTGGCTTGCGTGCAAGGCGTCCAGTCCGAGGAACAACCCTGACTGCTAATCACCGAGCAGCTCGCCGAGCCTGGTGCACTCAACATGTGAGGTGGCAACGTCAGCAGTGGGCTCAGGTGTTGTTTACAGATGAGTCCCGCTTTTGCTTGGAACCTGCTGATGGTCGCATCCGAGTGTGGAGGCGTCGCGGAGAGCGCTTCGCAGAAGGCGCTGTTCTGGAACAACAGCGTTTTGGCGGAGGCTCTGTGATGGTCTGGGGGAGGGATCAGCACACGTCTAAGGACACCTCTGTACCATGTAGTGGGCAACGTGACCGTGTCCGCTACCAGAATGAGATCCTGCAACCCCTGGTCGTTCCAGCCCTCCAAGCGATCGGCCCTCGTGCGATTCTTCAGGATGACAACGCACCTCCCCATCGCTCTGCAGCTGTAAACACCTTCATCCAGCAGGCCAGGGTCAACAGGACGCCTGTGGCCAGCCAACAGCCCGGACCTGAACCCCATAGAGCACATGTGGGACGAGCTTTGTCGTCGGGTACAGCAACATCACCCTCCTCCTGCCAATCTGGGTCAACTGCTGCAATGGCTCCAGCAGGAGTGGAATGGAGTTCCCAGAGCATTCATATGCAACCTGATTAACTCCATGCGCCAACGATGTGTTGAATTCCTGGCACACAACGGAGGGCACACGCGTTATTGACACTGATTCACATTGTTGTGAATTCCATTTTCGAGGGTTGTCACGTTTGACACACTCTAGCTAAATTGTCGCTGCCGCGTTCGATGTTTGCTTTGTTTGTCATTACTCCTTGGTTGTTCAATTATATATTTTTTTTTTTAAATGAAAGAATTCGGTCTTGTCTGTTTTGTGTGGCGTGCTTGTAAAAAAGTGGTCCTTAACTTTTTTTGAAGAGTGTACGTGTATTAAAGAGTAGATTGCGTTGACACAACAAAGCTGTAAGCACCATGCTCATTGACATGTACACAACATTCGAACAAATCAGAAAAACAAAAAAAAATAATAAAACAAAATACATTGTTGAAAAGCACCGGTGTAAAAGGAAAAGTTGTCCGCTGGGAAAAAGAGTCCTACGGACTTTCGTTCCTAGGAACGGGAGCCCTACGGGCTCCTGTTCATAGGAACGATAGTCCCCACCCGGACACATTTTCCTAGACTTTCAGCGGACAAATTTTCCCAGGACAGAAAGTCCTAACCTATATTTAGGGGTCCGACTTTGAGTCCTGGGGGACATCTTTTCCTAAAAGCGAACTCTCTGTCCGGAAAATGTGTCCTACCTCAACGCTCCTGTGCGGACTTTCCAGCCTGGGAAATAGGACACCTTTTCCTAGAAAATAGAGTCCAGGGACTTATGTTCCTAGGAAAAGAAGTCCGCTGGACTTTCAAACAAGCGGACACTTCATCCTTTCACACCGGTTGTTAGTTTTAACAACTTCCTATAGCGACAAATAATGTTTATTTTGACTTCATGAGATAAGATGTATATCTGGTCTTAAAAACGTTTGTGCTGGTAGTTTGCCGCAGGATTGCCGGAAGAGTGTTCCAGAAACTGCTACCTGAATAAACTAAACTAGACTTGAATAGGTCAATCCTAGGTAGAGGAGTGTTCAATCTCATTAATTGGCGTGAATTTCTAAACGTGAACTTGGAAAATATGGTTTGAGGTACACATCCATGAATAACTTTATGCATAAGGGTACCTTTATTATAACCTAGCCTTGCCTTCAGAGGAAGAATGTCTAAGTGTACGTTGTCTAACTCAGATAGGGTTGTTTTCTTCAATAAGACTACCTTAAGCGCTCGTTTGTGTAATCTAATGAGTGGTTTGAATGAATTATCACTTGCCGAGTCCCACAAGGTAGACGCGTAATCAATGGCAGACTGAATATGAGCATTTAAGAATAATTTCCTGGCTTCCAAATTCAGAAAATGCTTGATTCTAGATAATAAATAAACTTTCTTGGACATGAGTTTAGAAAGTTGTTTGATGTGATGTGACCAAGACAGATTGTTATCAATGGTCAACAACATCGCGTTTCAGGGGTAATTATTGATTGTGAATTCAAGTGGCAGGCACAATTACGTAGAGGTTACATGCCCAGTCTCAGTGATTATTAAAAATAATGGTCGAAGTTAGCGGATCATGAAAAATGCGAGCTTCCTGAAGACATCGGTCAAAAAGTGTGTATTCCAGGCATTACGGGGACAGACCTCATCGCCAGACTGAAAAAACAATCACCCTCCCCTCAGGTGCAAACTGTCACTTTCCACGTAGGTGTGAACACATGTTAGCATTCCCCAGTCGACGGCAATACGTGGACAGATCTGGTCAAGGAATGCAGGCGAGTGTTTCCTCACGCGTCACTCTGTGCCTCCGCCATCCTCCCTGCTAAAGGCCGGTCACCCCTCAATGCAAACATACGCCTCTCTAACGATGCGCTAAACAAAGTGTGTGGTAGACTTGGGGTTGCATTCGTCTCGCATGACAACATCTTCACAACAGATAGCGGGGCTCCACGCCTAGCGCTATACAGAGACGTACTTCATCCCAGCCCCAAAGGAACAGCCCGTATTGCCGAAAATTTGTTTGGCCCAGGCAATGACGGGAATCAACAGCCACGGACCGGCGATCCAAAACGCCAGATGCATCATTCCATGGGGAGCAATGTTCACGAGCTCCCTCCTCCCCTCGTGTCTCAGGAGGAATATCCCCTGTTGATTCATGACCACACCCAGGCTGGTCACGGTCGCCCACCCACCAGCCACCCCCAACACCCTCCCAGCCACGCCCACCACACTTCAGTCGCCAGCGCCGTGCCGTTAGCGCCCAGTGTTCAGCTCAGTGCTGAGCGGCGAGACGACCCCGTGATGCAGCAGCTGCCCGAGTACCATCAGCCACGTTCTGCTGCCCCGCCAATCTACACTCTGCCACCTCCATTGTCAGCTATCCGCCACGCCGATGCATACGCCTCTCTAACGATGCGCTAAACAAAGTGTGTGGTAGACTTGGGGTTGCATTCGTCTCGCATGACAACATGCCTGGTCACCGCCTCCTCCTAAAGGGATGGCTGCCTTCCCTGGCCACGCGCACCCCATGATGTCGCCGCTGCAAGCTAACGGGGTGCACGCAATGGCCCCTCTGCACCGCCCTCTTCCACCACCTATGATGTCTCCACCCTGGCATCCTGCACTGTGGAATTACTTCTTGCATCTACAACAACCTCAACCAATGTACTGACACTGGAGTGTTTAACAATGTGGGTTTTTGTGTGTGTGTGTGTGTGTGTGTGTGTGTGTGTGTGTGTGTGTGTGTGTGTGTGTGTGTGTGTGTGTGTGAGAGAGAGAGAGAGAGAGAGAGAGAGAGAGAGAGAGAGAGCGGCTCTGAACAAAGAGTCTGTTGCTGGAACATCGTCTTGGTGAGTTCATCGGACTACCGCTAGGATAGTCCACCAAGCGACAGTGATCATCTTCATCAGTTGTGTGAATGGTACGCATATTCGGTACCTAACTATCAGTGTGTTTCGCTCAATTATCCGTATTTTCGCGAAAAAGTATTGTGGACAATAACTTAACTGAGTACCCTTTCTTTTAGCGATCATAACGTAACCTGTGACAAGCATATAATTGGCCTGGCAGGTTCAACTGTTCTGCCCGTGCGCATGACTTGTACTCAATACGTGCGAGTTAAATGTTGTCGGTCAATCCGTGTCTGTACTGTGATTGCTTCTAACTCTTCAGCATTACCACCAGCGCCTTGGAGCATTGGAAAATTGACTTTTCTGTGACGGTTGAAGTACGATCGAGTTTATCGAATTGCTTGTGCATTTCTTGCAGATTCCTGCCTTTACAGTGCATACATCTGTGTTCTTCTTTTAAACTTTGTTTTCTAGATTAATTTGAATTGTTTTGTTTTTGTGTATTCTACGAGATTCCTACTCACTCATTTTCTCTTACAGAGATTGTTTTCATTGTGTACTGTTTAATAAGTCCATGACTGTATCTACGAATTCCTGGCCTGTTAAAGACGGTCTAAGAGTTGGACATTTGAATATTAATCATGCCATAAATAAGCTTGATGAGGTAGCAGCTATTCTTCTCAACTCAGGCAAATACTTTCACATTTTTGGACTCTCTGAGTCGAGACTTAACAACAATATCACAGATGTGGAAGTTAAGATTGAAGGATATAATGTCGTACGTCGAGATCCATCATCAACAAAAGAAACTGGTTTGCTTGTTTATATCCACGAGTCCTTAACGTTTCATAGACTTCATCACTTAGAGCAGCATTCGGTTGAAACAATATGGCTGGAATTAAAATTGCGTAAATCAGCGCCAGTCTTGACCGATTTCTGCTACAGGAATCCAGCTGAACATGTTAACTGGTTTGATAACATGATGGACGCTGTCAGCCTTGAATCCAGAGAAATTATACTTTTGGGCGATTTTAATCTTCATCTTCTCAAACCCAACAAGTGCTGGATGGAAAAGTTATCCTTTCATAATTTACAACAATTAGTAACGATTCCAACAAGAGTTACAGCTACCTCATCTACGCTTATAGACCATATATGTGTGTCAACCCAGGCTAACATTATTGAAACCTCAGTTCCAAGTATTGGTTGTAGTGATCACTTTCCAATATGCCTCACATGGTCGAAAAAAGGGGTTAGAATCCCCAAACGAAAGCATAAATTCATAACTTATAGGCTATTTTCAAAACTTGATAAAGAATCATTCCTTTCTGATTTAAGTTGTACAGATTTTTCAATAATTTATAATCATACTGACCCCGATGAAGCATTTGAATTATGGTACAACTTGTTTATAAAAGTATATGATAAACATGCACCATTCAGAACCTCTCGTGTGCAGCAACACCCAAAACCAAAATGGCTTACACACGACATTCAATGTGCGATTAATCACCGCGATTTTCTTAAACGTAATGGCAGAGAAGAAGAGTACAGAAAGCAGAGAAACGAAGTAACGTCCATGAAACGTGCTGCTCGCAAAAAATATTACCGTGAGCTCGCTGCATCAAATACGAAACAAAACTCAAAAGCCATCTGGAAAGTGATCAACCAGTTGACACGTAAAGAAACCGTAAAATCTTCTGTCATTGATGTACCTGCTGATGATCTTAACATTCATTTCACTTCTATTGTTGAAAAAATAATCACAAATGATAGATCAAAACAGAATAATCTGGACAAGTTGAAACAGTTTTGTGTTTCAAAAAATATTACACATAATTTAGACATCCCCCTGTTATCTGTGAGCGAAGTCTTCCATTATCTGATATGCTTAAAACAAACTGGTACTCATGGTCTAGATAATCTTGATGGGAAAATTTTGAAGTTGTCTGCCCCTTTTATTGCAGAATCTCTGACATACGTTTACAACTTGTGCCTGGACAAATCTGACTTTCCCGCCAAATTAAAGGAGGCAAAAGTAATCCCGCTATTCAAATCAGGTAATTCTTCTGACCCCGCCAATTACAGACCAATCTCGATTCTTCCTGTTTTATCCAAACCACTTGAAAAACACATATATACACACTTGGCCGCACATTTGAAGAAATACGACCTTATTCATTCAAATCAGTCAGGCTTCAGAGAAAATCATTCGTGCCACACAGCATTAATAAACCTTCTTGAAAACTTGCTTAACAACATTAATAATAATGAACTCTGTGGTGTCCTATTCGTCGATTTTGCAAAAGCATTCGACATCATTAATCATGAGTTACTTTTAAGAAAATTAGCTGAGTATAGATTGTCACCCCAAACCCTATGCCTCCTCTCATCTTTCTTAGCCGGACGAGAGCAATCCGTCTGCGTGAATTCCACTATGTCAAGTAAAAGACCGGTGTTATATGGAGTCCCCCAGGGTTCTGTCCTTGGGCCACTTCTTTTCTCTCTGTATATTAACGATCTTCCTTTTAGTGTTAATGATGATTGTGAACTATTTGCTGATGATACGACCATACACACTTCTGATAAAAAATTAGACAAAGTTTATTTATCATTGCAGAACAGTGTAGATGATTTCATTAATTGGACGGAATATAACCACATGAGTCTTCACCCCCAAAAGACCAAATACATGTTGATTACAACAAGGCAAAAAAGACAAAACATCAAGAATAATCCTCATTCCTTATTAATTGGCAACGATGCAATAGCGGAAGTAGGAGATCACAAAGTTTTGGGAGTAAATATCGATAATAATTTATCTTGGACCTATCATGTTAGATCGTTGTGTAAAACCATGTCGAGGAAAATATATTTGTTGAACAGAATAAAACACTTTCTTGATCCACACTCAAGGTTATTATTTTATAATGCATACATACAAACCATCACGGATTATTGTTCGACCATCTGGGACTCAGCGAGTGCAAATATTTTAAAACCACTGTATAGTCTACACAGACGAGCACTAAAATCAGTTCTATTAAAACAATCCAGTCTTGTTTTCGACGATTATAAAAAACTTAAGATTTTGCCCTTAAAAGAAAGATTTAAATCAAATAAAGGCGTGCTCCTTCACAAAATCCTTTCCGGCCATGCACCGAGTGCTTTCATTACAAAATTTAAAGCCAAACCAAGCCGAAAATTCAACGTCCCCATTCCGCGGATAGATCTCTTTAAATCAAGTTTAGCTTATTCTGGCAGCGTTTTGTGGAATTCTCTCCCGGAATCAGTTCGAGTCCCAACAAGTCTCAATACTTTCAAAAAACACCTCTCATTACATTTAATGTCAAATTACGAAAAAGTCACAGTGATGGAAGACTTCGTTCTGATTATTTTCATATTGATCATATCTGTCCATAAAGCATCAGTGTTTCATAACGCAAGAATGTATGTATAGCCTACAACGTGTATAGTCATGTGAATAGTTTTTCTGCCTTTTTTTATTTTTATTTTTATTTTAAGATTAGAATAGTCCCTCTCTGGGAGAGGGCTGGTTGAAAAGAAGCTCGTTTATATTGCTTATGCCACAACCCTCGTAAAATAAAATTTGATTTGATTTGATTTGATCTCTCTCTCTCTCTCTCTCTCTCTCTCTCTCTCTCTCTCTCTCTCTCTCTCTCTCTCTCTCTCTCTCTCTCTCTCTCTCTCTCTCTCTCTCTCTCTCTCTCTCTCCCCTCGCCCCCCCTCTCGCAGACACATACACACACACATGATTACCGTAAGTGGCGTGCCTGTTTAAGTATGCTGCGCTGGCCTGGGTTTTGATGTTGAAAGATCTGGTTTTTTGTAATTGTTCTTTTGCGTGCACATTTCCATACCACCCAAGCGCGTTGTTGATTTTGAACCAAATTGATCCCCAACTGCAATATTCATTTGTCTTGTAGTTTGCAAAATGCAGAATTTTTGCAACCATACTGAACAAAGTTTTTACAGTTTGATAAAACTTTTCTGAAAGGTTCCAGTACGTCAAAAAAACTCATCAAAACGCCATGATATTTTACACACTCTTTTGCAACTGTGTTAAAAATAGTCATGTCAAATGTAAAACAAATACAACGAGCCATTACAAAACTACAGGGTTTTTACCCACATAGCCCACAAAAAATGACGCCAAAACAAGCCTTTTACGGCTGCTGACGAGGCTGACACCAGTCTTCTTCAAAACGGCAAAACAACACTGCCAGACACAACAGCTGAACCAAATAAATGTGTATGGGTAGAAAATGAGTTGTTATTCCATTTGAGGTCACTCTTGCCTATTTTGATTTTGTGTGTATTTTAGTGTCTGCAAGTTTGCTTTTGCGAATTTGATTTTGGTGGGTGCTCTAGGTCTCCGGTTCACTGCATAAACATTAATTTTTAAAAAATGAAATTCTTTATTTCATACGGTAGGGGAATGTAACATAACTGACCGCATCACGAAGATCTGCAGCTAAATGTATCCGTCTAGTTTTGTTAAGACGAGTAGTGAAGAAACTAACGGGGTCAACACTGCTCAAATGTAACAAATAGTCTTAGCTGTCATATATAGCAATTTTTGGGTGATAACATCTTTGGCTGTGGACAGAAAATAGTCCTTGTTTGGCGTAAAATTTAGAGTGAACGCTGCCAAAAGTGCAAAAAAAGAGAAAAAGCCTAACGGTTTAGAGGTTTGTGTTTCTGCAACTGTTTTGACATGTGCAATTTATCCAGAGAGGGTGAACACAGCGAATGAAATTGTTTTGAGCACTCTAGCAACGTTAGTTTGTCAGAACAGGAGATGGTCCATATTAGGCAGTGGTCCATATTAGGCAACCTTCCCCTACATACAAGATCATCCAGCGGGCGAGTTTGAAGTGACAACTTGACCTGCTAAAAACAAGGGTTCTGCAAGTAGATCTAGAAAACGACACCCTTCTTGTTGATTTGTGTTCCTCTCTTGATACATAAGTATGACCATCCTTTTCATTATGATCTGCCAGAGTACAGAGATAAAAGGTATAAAGGTGGCAGATGATGAAATATTAATATCCCAGTTTGCTGATGATACCGCCCTAGTGCATGTATGAACGTTTTGAAGATGAATTATGAGAAAACCACTGCTGTCTGGATAGGCTCACATAAAAATTGTAATATTAAATTTATGCCGGAACTTAGGCTCAGTTGAAACCCTGTAACATTTAAAGTTCTTGGCATTGTCTTTTCAATCAACTTAGATGACATTATACCCCTTAATTACGAACATAAATTGGTAGAAATTGACAATTTGTTAAGGTCCTGGCCCAGAAGAAATTTAACCCCCTTTGGAAAAATAACAGTTATTAAGAGTTTGGCGCTGTCTAAGTTAACTTATCTGTTAATGAGTTTACCAGACCCTGATGATAAGTTTCTGTTTGACTTGAATAAGTTATTTTTAAGAGAACAACAGCGTATCAGTCGTTTGAAGAGGGGGGGGGGGGGGGCTTAAAATGGTGGATTTGAAATGCTTTTTGTCAGCTCTGAAGATTTCATGGTTGCAGCGAGTTCTTTGTAGCGAAGGAAAAGTAACGACACTTTTACAAGCTCTGTGTCCACTTGTACATAATATTAACAAGAGAGAAGGTGAGTTTGATGCAAACATTTCAGAATCCTTTGTGGAGAGATGTTTTCAAACATTATAAGCTTTTTGCATGTAAATGTGTCCCCATCTCCTCGAGTGATTTTGCATCATAGCGTCTGTATTATAATGTACATATTTGCATTGATAAAAAGTTTATTCTTAACAGGAATTGGATAGAAAACGGCATTACTACAGTCGGTCACTTGATGGGAGCAGATTTTTTTTGTCATATAATGAATCTAAATTGAAACATCCAAATTTACAACTGAATTTTGTGTTTTTCGAGGGCGTTATATCAGAACTATCAAAAAAGATTAAAGTTGGATGCAGAATTAAACAATGTTTTTCATATTGGTGATGATGTTGTATGGAAACAAATGTCTAAAGGTGGAGTAAAACATTATATACCCATCTTGTGAAAAATGATGGCAATTTACAGTGCATGCAAAAATGGTCTAATTTATTGAATTTTGATATAAATGTCAAAAAAGTGTTTTTGACAATAAGGAAAACTACACAAGACACATATGGTTCCAATATCAACTGAGCAAAAACATGATTTCACCCATTTTCATACCCCAACTAAAACATTTATTCCCGTGTCATTTTATTAAAACTTATATGCAGTTAAAGGCCCTTCACTTTGCTACCTGGCACACGAATCAAAGATTGCTGTTATAAGTGTCACGTGACCGCCGCCAAAGTAAGGGTACCCCCAAAATCGACCTGACAATAACGTCAGGTACCAATTAAAAAATCGACAAAAAATGAGAATAGGTGCAGTTTGGCAATGTTTACCTACGAGAAGAAAGAAAAATCATGTATCTATCCAGAACAGGTTGTTTTGTTTTTCTATCTTGCGTATCTCTTGTGTTATGTCATTTCTACTGATGCAGGTGTGGAACGCAAGAGCAGTAGAAAACGAGAGAATTGTGCGTCCATTTTGAGGGGTACCATGACAAAAATCGCTGTATTTCAGAAATACCTGAATGGATTTATTTGAAACTTTCAGGATCTGAAGTCTACATACGAGACTTACCTTGAGTGAAATTGTGGATCACTTCAGGTTTGTACTCAGATGTTATGCACTCTTCCGGAAAATGTTTTTAAACTCGTCACAGGTTTGTGAATGTACATCCCAAACATTCATGACTTTGCATGCATACAGACAAATGGTTGTTACAAGAACTGCCAAAGTTTCATTCCAGTATCACCACTGACGGACATTTGCTAGCCATGTAAACACCTGAGAAAACAACGGAACGTTCAGGCTGTTTGCTGTTGACAGCGGTTATCGCTGAATGCCTCTCAAACCATGCGGTCACGGATGACTGGACATGGCTGTCGCACTGCAATCCTCCAAACAAAATATTTGATATGATCGTGTCTACAGGACTAGGAAACGTAAACTGGTGATTGTATTTGAATGACACTTAGGCAGCATTTGTAACATTTATTTGTCTGTATGCATGCACAGTCTTGATTTTTGGGGATGTAAACCTTTAAACCTGTGACAAGTTGTATAACATTTTCCGGAAGATTGCTTACCATCTCAAAAAATACCTGTAACGATGCGCAATTTTACAGGACGTACGTCTCGTATATCAATCAATCAATGAGGCTTATATCGCGCATATTCCGTGGGTACAGTTGTAGGCGCTGTGCAGTGATGCCGTGTGAGATGAAATTTTATACGGCCAGTAGATTGCAGCCATGTCGGCGCATATTTACCTTTCACGGCCTTATTCCAAGTCACACGGGTATGGTAGACAATTATTAATTGTGCCTAAGCAATTTTGCCAGGAAAGACCCTTTTGTCAATCGTGGGATCTTTAACGTGCACACCCAATGTAGTATACACGGGGGGTGGTTCGGACACCAAAGAGAGTCTGCACACAAAGTTGACTCTGTGAAATAAATTTCCGCCGAACCTGGGATCGAACTCGCGCTGACAGCGGCCAACTGAATACAAATCCAGCGCGCTACCAACTGAGCTATATCCCCGCCCCAGTATATAGACTTGAGATCCTAACAGTTTTGAATCAATCCATTCATGTGTTTTTGAAATATAGCGCTTTTTGTCATGGTACCCCTGTCACAAAGATGTGAGTAGGATATTTCGAGATATGTTGAGCTGTGAAACACGTCGCGATTTTAACCTCCCTAAAGATTGAATTGTGATGCGTAGGACAGGTTAGAAGCGATATCATGGGTTTCGTGTGTTGCACGAGGAAATAACCCTGGGTTAAACCATAGACCATTTATCCTGGACCGCCAACTAGCTCTCTCTCCGCTCTTTCTCTATATTACGAGGTAGCGCCTCTCGCATTTAGGAACCTACGCTTACATGGCCTTTCAGAAATCAGGGGGACGTGATATCCGGTGTCGATTGTAAACATGGACGAAGTTGCCGAGGTAAGTTCTGAAAATGCTAAAATAAACTCAGCAAAAGTGCATATGGAACATGTTTTTCGATGAGTTTTGTTAAGTTTAGTTTGGAGTTTTAGAAAATCCAGTTCATTGTCACCTCCCATTGTCACAAATAACTGGAGCGTGCTTTCTTTTCACTGTCTTCGAATCGCTGGCCTTTCAAACCGGACGCGACGCGCCCCTGAAAGTCGAGAGTCGTAACCTCGAAGGGTCACGTGACGAGTTGGCGGTCCAGGCTATTTGGTCTATGGTTAAACAGAATAGTGTTTACGAGTTGGAAAGATATAGCTGGTTTTGAACTAAGATATTCACAGCGTCTAAGATTCTCTAAGGTTGTTTAGCGCGTGTCGGTCTTGTTCGGGGAACAAGCACTCCTTTTTGAGACGGGTTTGTTTGTTTGTTTGCTTAACGCCCAGCCGACCACGAAGGGCCATATCAGGGCGGTGCTGCTTTGACATATAACGTGCGCCACACACAAGACAGAAGTCGCAGCACAGGCTTCACGTCTCACCCAGTCACATTATTCTGACACCGGACCAACCAGTCCTAGCACTAACCCCATAATGCCAGACGCCAGGCGGAGCAGCCACTAGATTGCCAATTTTAAAGTCTTAGGTATCGGCCAGGGTTCGAACCCACGACCTCCCGATCACGGGGCGGACGCCTTACCACTAGGCCAACCGTGCCGGTTTTGAGACGGGTCTCTTAAGGTAAATGATTTATTATGTTGTATAGCATTGAAGCTTGAATATATGGCTGGAATGTAAACGGTAGTGTATGCAAAGTGCACTAAATGCTAATGTGAAGTTTTAAGAGGATTCTCGTTGAGATTGTATTACGTTTTTGTTGGGTAATTTCTTGAACATAAATGTTGTTACGCATTTATGTTATGTTAAGATGGTGATGCTGTATGGTAGTGTCATCAATGGATTATAGCTTGGATATTGATTGTGGACGGAATGACATACATGGAATGATGTCAGAAGTACTTGTGTGATGCTTAGTTGTGAATGTAGAATGAACGAGAGAGATGATACACGACGGTTTAGAAAGAAGAGATGGTTTAAGAGAATGTTGTATTAAGACTTGGGTTAATTCTTTAGGAGTTTCCATTACGGTGTCCGAGGGTTGGACCTCACACTGGAGAGTTCGTGACGATGTCGGAACAGAGGCCACATCGGCGAAGATGGATGGACGGTGGAGTCCCCATAACACTGGTCGTTGAGACGAACCGGTATTTTTCGCTAAGGGCGAAAGAGTGTTTCTCATGGAGGAACGTGAGACATGGAAAACAGCATCTACATGGATTTCAGTGGCACAAGAGTGTGTAAAGGACGGTATGCAGTGAGAATTACGAACTCGTGAGTGTCTGTCAACATCCTCTCTTGTGTAGTAACCTAATACTGAGATAGTATGGTTACGAAAGTTTATTATAACATGTAATCCCATGTATGCAGTGATTGTGTGAATTGAACGGTTGTAACTGGAAAGTTGTATTTATGTTTATTTGATGTGAATATTGTATTGCTTTTGTGAGGATAAATTAATAAGTCTGTATACTCCAAATTCTGTGTGTGGAGTGTATTGAATTAAAGTGAAAGGAGTTAGATAGGGCAGAACACGCACGAGTAAAAAAAAAATAACTCTCTAATTCCATATACCACTTCATGACAACCCCTCAAAATGGACGCAAAAACCTCTCGTTTTCTACTGCTCATGCGCTCCACACCTGCATCAGTAGACATGACATAACACAAGAGATACGTAAGATACCAAAACAAAACAACCTGTTCTGCACAGATTATTGATTTGGCTTTCTCTTCGTTTTAAACATTGCCAAGTAAAGCCTATTCTGGATTTGTGTCTATTTTTTAATTGGTAACTTACGTTTTTGTCAGGTCGATTTTGGGGGTATCCTTACTTCGGCGGCGGTCACGTGATACCTATAACAGAAATCTTTGATCTGAAAAGTGTGCCAGGTAGCCAAGTGAACGGCCTTTAATGGCATATACAATTTTAATGTAATGACACGGGAATGAACGTTTTAGTTGGGGTCCAAAAATGGGTGCAGTCATTTTTTTTGCTCAGTTTAGAATACTACACGGTTGGCCTAGTGGTAAGGCGTCCGCCCCGTGATCGGGAGGTCGTGGGTTCGAACCCCGGCCGGGTCATACCTAAGACTTTAAGATTGGCAATCTAGTGGCTGCTCCGCCTGGCGTATGGCATTATGGGGTTAGTGCTAGGACTGGTAATTGGTCCGGTGTCAGAAGCCTGGGCTGCGACTTCTGTCTTGTGTGTGGCGCACGTTATATGTCAAAGCAGCACCGCCCTGATATGGCCCTTCGTGGTCGGCTGGGCGTTAAGCAAACAAACAAACAAACAAAACAAACTCAACGCCTGTTATTTTTGATGAACATTTCTGACACTCTACTATGTAGCTTTTGTACACAGGAAGAGGAAACCTTAGAACATTTGTTTTGGGAGTGCACAAGAGTCAAGCTTTTTTTGGTCTGATTTCACAGAATGGTAATGCCTAAATTTCACACATTGCAGTAATTTGAAATTGTCAAAAGATTTTGTCATTTTAAGGTAATTAGACAACTTTTATACAAATGCTGTTTTTGATTTGTTTATTCTCCTTGCCAAACAAAGTACATTTGGAGCCAAATTAAATAAGACAGTCCCAACACTAAATGTTTTTGTGAAAATTGTCAAACAAAGGTTTTTGATCAAAAAGTATAATGCTAGTATAAATAATTATTGTGGTAAATTTGCAAAGGATTGGTGTTTATATAAACGCTTTTTTCATTGATGCCATAGCATTGTATCAGTTGATTGATTCAGTATGATCAAACAAATTTGAACTGATGTGAAACTCCTTGTTCCATTTATTCATAACACATATTATACAGTACGTTTTCGCCTATAATTATACCCCATGTATACTTGGTGGCTAATGCAGTTATTGTACAAGAGTATTTCAAAGTATGTGCATGTGTATGCGCTAGACAATCATATCTTGGGCTAGTAAATTCTGTGTATGCTGTATGTTATGTTTATGTGTATAGAAAAGAAAAAAAAGAACAAACAAACAAACAAACAAACAAAACAAAAAACTTTGACACAGTCATTAACAAAAATTTTTTTTAAAGTATGACCATCCTTCTTTGTCTCTGTTATTGTAGTGAACAAATGTGACCCTCCACCACGAAATGAGTCGCATGTCACCTCGCGCGGTTCTGCGCTAGGCTTAATATAAGTCCGGGGAGTGTATGGTAACAGTGTGAGGGTCACCTTAGTCACAGGCTTATAACTCAAACAGTTTTTGCTCTTTTCTAAAACGGTTTTCACCACTGGATAGAGAATAAAAAACTCTTTAGGAAAATGTAAAAATATGAAAATCATGCAAAGGTGACATGCGACTCATTTCGTGGTGGAGGGTCACAAATATAGCGCGATATTTGCTCAGTAGGCCTAACCTTTGGCCTTGACCTGAGCAAATAAACTGCGCAGCCGCAGTAACAAGAAGATGGAAATCTTGAATGAAATGATGACGTTTCGAATAAGAGCCATTCAAATTTGACCTCTTGATTCCGAACTGTCGGACCATGAACCCCCTCTGTTCACAATTTGACGGCGATCGAAGGTCGTACCGATTCATAGTTTCAACCTACAAACTGCGACCTCATCTGTGTTTCGATCGTCAAGCAATGCATAGAAGCTTTTATTTTAAAGCCTTATGGCTCATTTCGACATCCATTAAACGAATGAAACTACACAGACAGTACATTTCTTTAGCGAACTGCAAACGTATCACTGCCTCCTGTTGGTGTGTTTTTGCAGAAATTTCTCTCACACGATAGATTCGTTGATTTGTCTCACTAAGCCAGCATCTACATGAACAAAGCGATTGCAGAGGCAAACTCTGTACCTGCACGACTAAGACAAACAAGCTTATCATTTTAGACGCATATTCATTGACCCTTTATCGACCAGATTGAACGCGATACCATGGATGAACGGATGTGTAACTTATACATATAAATCAAACAACCAGTCAAACAAAAAAGCACGTATTTGAAATATTGTCGAGCAAAATTATACTACAAGAAGCCGGCAATGCCAGTCTCTTAAAACAGGTGACACGCCATTCTACCAGCGAGACAGACATGAGACAAAATGACTAACCTGCTTCCTCCGTGTAGGCCTTGACTGAATAGGGCCGCCCCATTCTGCTGTTCTGGTTTGCCGTGAGGGTGACCGTGAAACACATACCTGTAACAACAAAAACAAGCTTCAAGTCGCGTAAGGCGAAAATACAACATTTAGTCAAGCTCAGTCGAACTCACAGAATGAAACTGAACGCATTGCATTTTTTCCGTAAGACCGTACACTCGTCTGTCCACCGCTCGTGGCAAAGGCAGTGAAATTAACAATCCAGAAAAGCGCGGTAGCGGTTGCGCTGAGGAGGATAGCACGCTTTTCTATACCTCTATTCTTTTTAACTCTCTGAACGTGTTTTTAATCCAAACATATCATATCTATATGTTTTTGGAATCAGGAACGGACAAGGAATAAGATGTAATTGTTTTTAAATCGATTTCGGAAATTTAATTTCAATCATAATTTTTATATTTTTAATTTTCAGAGCTTGTTTTTAATCCGAATATAACATATTTATATGTTTTTGGAATCAGAAAATGATGACGAATACGATAAACGTAATTTTGGATCGTTTTATAAAAAAATAATTTTGATTACAATTTTCAGATTTTTAATGACCAAAGTCATTAATTAATTTTTACGCCTCCAAGCTGAAATGCAATACCGAAGTCCGGCCTTCGTCGAAGATTGTTTGGCCAAAATTTCAATCAATTTGATTGAAAAATGAGGGTGTGACAGTGCCGCCTCAACGTTTACAAAATGCCGGATATGACGTCATCAAAGTCATTTATCAAAAAAAAGAAAAAAACATCCGGGGATATCATTCCCAGGAACTCTCATGTAACATTTCATAAAGATCGGTTCAGTAGTTTAGTCTGAATCGCTCTACACACACACAAACACGCACAGACACAGACACAGACACAGACACACACACACACACACACACACACACACACACACACACACCACGACCCTCGTCTCGATTCCCCCCTCTACGTTAAAACATTTAGTCAAAACTTAACTAAATGTAAAAAGCAATGCCAAGCACAATACTTGAGTCTGTGTGTCCGGTAAAGATATCGAATAAATATAACATTTCAAAGGGAAATTCAACAACAGAAAGAGGTAGATGATCTTGTCCTGGAAAAACGTGTATGTCAGTGCTTACAGATATTTCTGAGTACAGACATGTCCCTTCAAGCAAAATATTATCTCGGTTAGAGACCGGCACGGTTGGCCTAGTGGTAAGGCGTCCGCCCCGTGATCGGGAGGTCGTGGGTTCGAACCCCGGCCGGGTCATACCTTAGACTTTAAAATTGGCAATCTAGTGACTGCTCCGCCTGGTGTCTGGCATTATGGGGTTAGAGCTAGGACTGGTTGGTCCGGTGTCAGAATAATGTGACTGGGTGAGACATGAAGCCTGTGCTGCGACTTCTGTCTTGTGTGTGGCGCACGTTATATGTCAAAGCAGCACCGCCCTGATATGGTCCTTCGTGGTCGGCTGGGCGTTAAGCAAAAAAAAAAAAAAAAAAAAAAATCTAGGTTAGAAAAATAATGGTCTCAGTTCGCGGTCATGAAAAGGCTCGCTGAAGCTCGTATTTTTCATGATCCTTTACATTCGACCTTTATTTTTAATATTCACTTAGACTCGGCATGTAAGCTATACTTATTACCTCCTGAAATCGAAAATATTATAATGTTTGGTGGCCTGTTGACAGACCAGCTTTTTTGTTGGTCCGAGGTTTCATCTTTATAGACCAGCTCCGAAGGCCGAGGTTGATAAATATGAAAACCGAAGGCGATATGCAAATGAAAAAGGTGTTTTTGTGCCACAGTTTGATCGAGTCCTAATCACTCTGCGTAAGCGTTTGATTAATGCGCAGTTGAAGAGTTCTGTGAAAATCATTTAGCTCTGCTAACGCTTCAATTCACAGCTGTTTATTTGGTTTGGAATAAAAGATCAAGAACACAGTTATGCCGTTTATCTGCTGAGGCCATAAAGGCAGATACTTTTGTGGTCTTTTCATGTTTTGGTATAATAATAATAATAATAATAATAATAATAATAATTGTCAGTAAGTACTGGTGTCACATGACTGATGTGAACCAGTTGATTGGCTAATGGCAATGCGCTAAAACTGTTAGCGCACTCTTGGAGTGTGCTAACTTTCCCACAGAGCGTATTCTTCCGCCCTTTGCCTAAGCGAGAGTGTACTCTCATCCTCAGAATTAATTAATGACATGTAGCTTATATTCTCCACAATACCAATGATTATGACCATAAATTTCCTGCTTCTCAATTAAAGCAGAAGTGGTTTTTTTTCTGACAGATTGCATGTGCCTGTGCCACAGTTGCCACTGATCTAAAAATAGAACCCGCTGTGTCTAATTTTTCAGTTTCGACTTGCGAAGATTCCTCTCATAAATATGCCATGTTAGTGGCATGTAGCTTATTATCCACATTACCAAATGATGAGTTAGTAGGCTATACAATTCCCAGCATCTAACAGAAAACACAAGTGTTATTCCGATAACGTAGCAGCTAGATCAGCACGTAGCAGACTACACTGAAATACGACTGCATCTGTTCAGTAAATGAATGTTTTCCGAATTATTATTTCAAGGCAACAACAATCGGAATCGAAAACGTGTAGGGTTTAGAATGTTCTTACCATATATAACAGGGATCGCGTTTACCGGTAATTTCCGGTATTTTACCGGTTAAGATTCGCCAATACCGGAAAAAAAAGTGGATGTCGGTCAGACGTACCGATTGTTATTTGGTTTGACCTGTAAAAAAAAAAAGTAGTAATTACAAAAATCGTTTGTCAGTACGAGGGGGAGAGAGAGAGAGAGAGAGAGAGAGAGAGAGAGAGAGAGAGAGAGAGAGAGACTCAGAACTTTATTACAAAAGGAGAGAGAGAGAGAGAGAGAGAGAGAGAGAGAGAGAGAGAGAGAGAGAGATTTGGATGGCTTGTTGTGACAGGGCTACAATGTTGCGATTATGTCTCCATTGATGACACTTGATGTCAAGGTGTCAAACATGACGTCAAAAATAACAAGGAGGCGAGCTCCGAAATGTCTTTCAGTACGATTGTGCCAGATCTAAAGTATTTGCTAGCAGATTATTTGAGCAATGTAGGTGGTCAGGGAGCGGAGAAATCTTTCTTGTCGCCGAGAAAAAGATCTACACACACAGACATCAGACATCATACTTTTTGCGCCATTCAAGTTTCTTTCGGTTCCCGGTCCATCGTAAAATCTTTCAGTTTATGAGAAACTGAAAGACAATAAGGGACGGCGTCTAACTATAGCCGACATAGCATCATACCGGGAAATCACGTACTCGCACCAGCTTAGGTCTTTGTCTACATACAGTTGATTATTGTGAGACGAAAGTGAAACTGTAACTACAGTAAGTAACTAGTGAGTAAGTCTTCCAGTTGCGTGATTACTATTTGCTTTCCTATTTTATTTCGGAAGTCTCTCTCTCTCTCTCTCTCTCTCTCTCTCTCTCTCTCTCTCTCTCTCTCTCTCTCTCTCTCTCTCTCTCACAGCGGCTGCTGATGTGTCACTGTCAAGTTGTACGACAGTTGCTTTGAGGGGGGGGGGGGGGGGGGAGAGAAAAAACGTCCGCATATCACTAACATTGATAAACATTGATTTAATGTATTGTAAATCATTGTTTGTCTTTTACTGGTTGCCTTGGCAAGCTTACCGATTTTCGTGAGAGCCTTGTAGCCAGCTCATGACGTCATACCGGTTTGAAAAATACCTAGCGCGATCACTGTATAAGACTTATTACCAGCCTGCCTCATGCGTGCAGACTCAGTGCAACGTGACGAGCAATTTTTTTTTTTGAAATGAGACTCAGTGCAGTGGTTCGATTGCCTAGCAGACGACATAAATCCCGCTCAGCAAATTAACATGTTGGGCAAATGTGAACGATTAAACGATGGGGATATAATACGTGTAGGGTTCAGAGCATTCTTACCGTTCATATTTAGTTCCAGACTCCCCGATGAGTGAAGATACCACACGAGAAACATGCCACATTTATTTTGAAAATGTGCTTACCGTCGACCTTGGCATGGGGCAACACTCTGCACAGTCAATCTGTCGAAGCTCGAAGAAGGTTTCGAATCGCAAATAACTAAGAGCACAGTCCTTTCTCCGAGTTTAAATGAGGTTTCTATGAAAAATCATCACTTTTTAGCTTAACCGGCTACACTGGAATTTACCAACAGAAATTAAAACTAGAATTTGCGTGTGACGAAAGCACGACACACTTGAGACAGCCCACACAAAAGTAGATCTGACACAAACCTGACCACACAGTTACGCCTATCCAAATGCGCGTTGCAAAATGTGCGTTTTGAATCTTCTTTTTTCTCTGGCGGTACTGACAATATCGTTATTGAAACAATCCCAGTGCACCAAGGGATTTATAGATCAAATCTCGAAAATAGTTATTGAACTCAGCGCTATGCGCTTCGTTCAATAATGAATTTTCTCGATTTGCTCTATAAATCCCATAGTGCACTGGGATGTCTCAATAACTTAAATAATAATAATAATAATAATAATAATAATAAATGAGCATTTATATAACGCAACATCATAACTTTACAATTATGCTCTTTGCGCTTGACACATTTAAAATTAAAACACAGTTATACAAGCATTTACATCTACATTCATAGTCAACAACGCTTAATTAAAAGCATACACCATCAAACATACATTACAAAAAAATTCTTCCACTAACTAAGTAATAAAACCATGAATAAAATAGGTAGTGAAAACAAGGAAAGACCAGCTAAATACCCTTAATCAGACAGAACATGTTATCAACAATACTGAAAAACAGCCCTAAATGTTTATATATGTCGTGCCTAGATCCTGAAAGTGCCTAAGTTCTTGAATTAGGTAGTTTCTTGCCTAATTCGTGAAATAGGCAACGGCTGTGCCTAACCTGTGAAATCAATGTTGAATTTTGCCTAATTTGTGAAATTTTATGATTTAGGCTGCCTATTGCGTAAATTAGGCAGCCTAAGTCGTGAAATTAGGCAAAGTTTTGATTTAGGCACGACTGCTATACAATTTAGGCAAAAATGTCTACAGAATAGGCAAAATCCTTGCCTAATGTGTCAAATCAATTCTAAGGTCTAACTGTTTTACAAATTAGTCAGTCTGTTTGAACCCAAAATCATCCGCGTGCGTGCGCACCTCTCACTGCGTTGCGGGTGACAACATATCAAGTTTGTGAACACTACTAACTACTTGTGAACAGTACTAACTGTGATACAAGTGAGATAATAATCACACTGGAGCATTTCAGATAAACTTTCTCAGTCACTACTTCACACCAGCACCTGACTGTCAGTGTTAGCCAGTGTTTACAAAAGCAAAACAAAAATACCCCTCTACCTCATTTACAAACATTTAAAGTTTACAAAAGTTAAACATTATCCAAGTTTGGACTGGTGTCAAAAAAGGTAAACCCACGACGTTCCAGTTCAACTCGATTTTCGGAGCTTACTTGCTCTTGCTCTTGCAAGATGAATTGTTTGGGTGGCAGTGACTACGGCAGTGATTTCTTGCTTTCTTGCAAGTGCATCTGGCTGTATCGCACTTCCCATTGCAAGAACATTTTTTGAACCCTTGTCCTCCATGCCTTGAATGAAGCTGAGCGATGCTTCTCATTGGTAGGACAGTGTCCTTCACTTGGTCAGCAGTGACAATTTGGAAATCGGCCTCGATAATTAAATTGCGGGAGAGCATAGTGTTTATGATGCCATGCTTGGTGCCAACGTGGTACAGGTCGTTGTGAACCTTCGGGAACACCCCAGGCACGTTTCTGCAATCAAGGCGCCGTCGATCAAACTCGCTGACTGGAACCAGCACGCCGTCGTTTTGCAGCAGTGGAACCAGCTTGGCTCTTGTTGTTCGCAGCATTTCAGCACGGCTTTTTTCTTGTCCTTCACGTGCATCTTGTCTGCACTGCGCCAAAATGCTTGCATGATCTTCTAGAGCTGTACTTGAAGTGGCGGCCCCTCCAACTGCACCTTCCACCTCTGCATCATTTTCAGTTGAATTCTGTGGACCGAGTTCTTCTAGAGCTACACTTGAAGTTATTGATCGTCACCTCCCCCCAACCCCCCAATCCCCCGAAGTGCCACGAGCATGACCCAGAAAATAAATGCACATTTCTGAGATTTAAAAAAAAAAGTTTTGCATAAATTAGAACTAATTTGCATACTTTGTGAAATATAATATTGATAACGTTTTTGATTTATTTTTTTCATGGATTACAAACGGCAATTGATGAAACTAATTATGTATAATTTCTATGCATCTTTTTCTACTACTACTCACATAAGAATCATGAGGTCGAACAAAATGTTGTGTCAAAAGTGACCTCAAACAGTTCAGTGACACAGAGACAGAGAGAGACAGAGAGAGAGAGAGAGAAAGAGAGAGAGAAAAAAAGAGAGAGAACGAACGAACGAACGAACTTTATTACTCAAGGATGGAGATTTTAGGCTCACGCCTAGTCTTACAATCTGTCCCTGCTAAACTAAGACATAAAGATAAAGACAATAAAAGGACAATTGTCAATCGCAATCATACAGTATTACTAACTACAACATTACCTATACGACTACATAATGCATAATAGAACATTGAAATGTACATAGTCCTCTTGCCAATCATGTGAACCCGGAAGTGTTGAGTACACCAAAAGGTTTTTGCAGAAATGTACTGTATGGGTCCCCAGCAGTCAGAAACTGCCGGATGCTAACTTGCATATCTTGAGCATTTTGCATAATTAGCCTAATTAGCATAAATTAGCATAATTCTTGAAAAGTCAATATCTCAGCAGTCCCTTGGCCGATTTCGACGATTTTTGAGTCGGTGTTGGGATTATTGATGACTCTGAATCAATTTATGATACTTCCAAATTCAAGATGGCCGCCACTTCCGGTTTAAACCGGAAATGGCCATATTTCACCTCCTAGTAGGCCTTTATTGGAAAAAAAATGAACTCGGTTAACTGCATATTGTTTTGAAACATTGTTCAAACGATATACAGAATATACTATATCTCTTAAAACATAGACTACTAGACTCCAAATTAATTCATGGTATAATTTGGTATTGGAAGAAAGGAGTGCATGAACCATTCCAAGCGAGATTTCTTTCTTTCTTTATTTGGTGTTTAACGTCGTTTTCAACCATTCAAGGTTATATCGCGACGGGGGAAGGGGGGAGATGGGATAGGGGAAAGGGGGGAGATGGGATAGAGCCACTTGTTAATTGTTTCTTGTTCACAAAAGCACTAATCAAAAAATTGCTCCAGGGGCTTGCAACGTAGTACAATATATGACCTTACTGGGAGAATGCAAGTTTCCAGTACAAAGGACGTAACATTTCTTACATACTGCTTGACTAAAATCTTTACAAACATTGACTATATTCTATACAAGAAACACTTAACAAGGGTAAAAGGAGAAACAGAACCTGTTAGTCGCCTCTTACGACATGCTGGTTAGCATCCGGTAAATTCTGTTGACGCCAACATGAACAGTCACGCGATTCACTGCTGCTGGAGGAGATGTGACATTGCCGTGCAGCCATTTGCACAGGTCATACACTGTCATACCAGACACGCATAGTTTTTGCAGAATCTCACCCTTTGGTGCCAGTCGTTGTGGGTCGACATGCTTGATGACAGAATCGCCGATCAAGAGCATGGTTGACTGGCCGGCAACCGAAAGAGTGGACAATGTTTCTTGGGGTGATGTTGGTTTTTGTCTGTCCACACATTCATCAGGGTTTAAGGTTAAGTGGGTGGACCGACTGGGACTGGGAGAGTGTGGACTCGCTGGGGGAGTTGTCGTCGGATAGGGCGGCAAAGGAGTTAGTGGTGGGGACAGCATACATGAGAGGAGGGGAGGGAGGAATAGCGCTCACAACATAGCGAGGGCTTTGTTGCACACAGTTCTCTGTTGCAGAGAGTTGGCAAGGGGGAAGTGTGGTCCGGGTGGCATTGCCATTGGCAGCAGTTACAGTTTGAACTGCTTGAGAGTAGCTTTTCTTTGATTTAACCTCACGGCGCGCTTCCTGCAACTGGCATTTTATGCTAACATTTTCTTTTTCGAGACAGGTCACTTTGTTTTTTAGGACTGACAGTTCTTCTGCCTGTTTCTCGAATTTCTCTGAAAAGTTTCTCATCAGAGTGTTTTTTACTTGCATCTTAGCGTCTTCGATTTGACTTATTTCCGCTTTACCATCCGACAGCTGTTTTGTGGCATTTACAGTGTCTTGGAGGATGCAGTGGATGGCGGAAATCTCATCCTCTACCTGAGATAGACGACGCCACACTGCAGGTAGAGAGAGCATTGTTGGCAGGCCTGCCCCTTGAGCTGCGTGCATCGTGTCGCGTTCGGCTGCGGGGCGTGAGTACAGACCTCTTAGACAGAGTGCTGCGCGGCGTTGCGTGGCCTGTGGTGGTTGCAGCGGTGTCTTGATGCGAGGGGATGGGGGTGGGGGTGAGGGTGTCTGAGACAAAGAAAGGAGGAGCGGTGTCTGTGGGTTTGGGGGAGGCAACGGGAGGAGGGGTAGAAGTTATGGGGCACTTGTCTTCCATGGTTGAGCGGAATGAGAGGGGCAAGTTACACAATGACTCTGTAAGCTCTACATGATCGTTGTTGTCATTGTATTTTGCTAACAGCTTCTCCACAAGGTCGCACTCAGCACTCCACATCGCGCACCCACGGCCCTGACACAGCCGCGTGCCGGCAGGTGTCACTGTGAAGTACAGCGTGATTGTTAGGAATTTCTTGTTCTGTACTTTGAACCGCAACACGGTTTTTGCCAGTTCTGGTGGAGTGACGTTGGGTGTTTCAAAAGATGGCACAATGACTGATTCAATAACTGTATTGTCTTTGTCGAAATCTTGGGATTTAAATGAAAAACTCCCTCCTTGAAAGGAAGAATAGCGCAGAAGGAGAGCGCTTCGCCACAATACGATTTCATGCTCTCCGCAGAAAAATCTTTTCTGATTGGGGCACAGGGTTGGGATGAGCTTGGCTGATAGCTCCGTGCCTACGGAGGACGCCATGAATACACACACGCAGCACACTATAGTACTACACACACTTCACAGCACATTTTCACACTCGCCGGGGCAGGCACAGAACTTCACATATGTTGCATCACGACGGCTGGGCAGAGGATGGATCCCGCAGATGGGATTACACCATCGTTGTAATGTTACCACATATTGACAGTCCGCGGGCGTCGGTCCATTCAATTTTCACTGACTTGGAACAAAGGAAACGTATTTGCACCACTGTTTTACACCAAAGAAGGCAACATTTTGCCAAACACTTTTCACAGACAGGTACAACCCATCTTTAGGTGCCCGCACAACAAAATTCACAATATTGGAGAAATTATACACGTCGCTAGAATCCTTCGAATGCGGAGCCGTGTAGACACGTCTTGCCCGGTCGGAGAGCACGTGAGAGAGGAGGAGAGAGAGAGAGAGAGAGAGAGAGAGAGAGAGAGAGCGAGAGAGAAAGAGAGGAGAGAGCGAGAGAGAAAGAGAGGAGAGAGAGAGAGAGAGAGAAAGAGAGGAGAGAGAGAGAAAGAGAGGAGAGAGAGAGAGAGAGAGAGCGTTTGTGAAATAGTATTTAAGGCTTACCTTGATGACTTTCTGTAATTCTCCCACTTCCAGAATCTCGAACTTTTTTCGCAGGTAATACAGACTTCTGTGTTTTTCAGAAACTGTACCACTTAACAGGTTAATGATGGTTTGGTATGTTTCCTTGTCCGGTAAACAGAATTTTGTGTAGCCTCCATTTCCAAGATGCTCCTCAAAACGAATACGAAATTGTGACCTTTTAGTTTCCATGGCTGGATTTGGCTAACACTGACAGTCAGGTGCTGGTGTGAAGTAGTGACTGAGAAAGTTTATCTGAAATGCTCCAGTGTGATTATAATCTCACTTGTATCACAGTTAGTACTGTTCACAAGTAGGTACCCAGCAAACACACAACGTGAATACGACGTTGCGAAAATGTGAATTTTTCGTGTCATTAGCAACGTTGCGAACTTTACGTGAAATTTACGTTGAGCCAACCAAAAAACGCAACGTAAAACCAACGTTGTGTCATTGTGAGATTTTGGTGTTCTTTCGACGTTGTAATACAACGTAAATTTTACGTGAATTTCACGTTGCATTTTGGTGTCTTACAAATGTTGCGAAGATTACGTAAAATTTACGAGGATCCAACCAAAAAACACAACGTGAAAGCAACGTTGCGTTACAGTTGTGTTTTTTTGTTTTTTACACGTTGGTACATAACGTAAATTTCACGTGGATTCCACCTTAAAAAGCAACGTAAAATCGACGTTGTATTATTGTGATTTTCTGGTGTTCGAACAACGTTGGTATACTCACGTGATTTTCACGTGAAATTCACGTGATTTAAAAACAAAAGTTAGTTTGATACAACAAACGTTCCTACAACGTAGTTTCAACGTAAACACACAACGTTGGGGTTTGATTGATCGCCAACGTGCCCTCAACGTGAAATCCACAACGTAAATCCTACGTCAGTCATTACCAAATTTTCACCTGCACGGTTTCGTATCGTTTATCAAAGAAATGTATGTATATAAAGCCTTTGAAAATTACGTAAGGTGAACAGATTTTCAAATACAGGAGATAGATATGTGCGAAACTATCACCGAATAACAAATGACTCAGTCAGACGTTATGAAATTAAGCGCCGATGTACCGCGCAATGTATTTGATTGCTTAATTTGGCGTTCCAAATGCGTCCGGTTACATTTTCTGGCATCATTAATGCATCAACGAGAATTGAAAAGTAATGCTAAAAATATAATTGTGTACGTTTAAAGTTGATCTACTGTGCTCATCAAACTTCTTGTTGTATTTTGTAAATTGGCGAGAGGGGGTCAGAATACATGAACCTAATCTCTGTGATTGTCTATACGTGCGCGTGTGTGTGTGTGTGTGTGTGTGTGTGTGTGTGTGTGTGTGTGTGTGTGTGTGTGTGTGTGTGTGTGTGATTACACGTACGTGTTAATGTGTGTGTGTGTGCGTGTGTGTGTACACGTGTTAGTGTGTGTGTGTGTGTGTGTGTGTGTGTGTGTGTGTGTGTGTGTGTGTGTGTGTGTGTGTGTGTGTGTGTGACATCAGTTTGTGTATGTGTGTGTGTGTGACATCAGTTTGTGTATGTGTGTTTGTGGGTGGCTGTGTGTGTATGTGTGTGTGTGTGTGTGTGTGTGTGTGCGAGCGTGTGTGTGTGTGTGTGAGTGTGTTTGTGTCCTTCGGCGCGTGACAATATATCTGCCAATAAGTTGAACTAAAACAGGGTTCAAGTGGGAATTACACCTGAAAAAGCAGGAAGGGAGCAGAATACATGTTATGAACTCCGTTATTTATTGTTTGAAATGTTATAACCTGGGAGAAGTCACCCTCGCACCCCGTCCTTAGTTTCTCTTGACCTACCTTTGAAGTATTCTTGAGGACATGACTAGACTACCCGATTGCGCCCATTGCACGGCATAAGAGAGCGCCGTTCCACCCGGCCGATTCCGCTATAGACGTCACGCGTCCAAGGGAGGTAATTTTCGAGCCAGCTGCATTGACTCAGCCAAGAACGCAAACTTTCTTCGATTAAAGGCATCTTTTGTAGCATGTCTAAAATCATGGGACTTGTGTTATCAAGCTTTTAAAATCACCAAGTAACTTTTAAGAATAGTTTCAGTTACATGCGAACTCATTCTGCTGAACGGATTTTGAGAGCCAGTGCCCATGCAACAGCCTTTAAATGCACCTCTTTCCTTTTTTCATGTTCTTTTATGGTTTGCCGATTTTGTTAACATTTTTGCATTCATGATGAAGATTTTATGGTGACTGTACAGAAATGTACGTCCTCTAGTTTCTAACCTTCCAAAAATTGGGGCTGGGGGTCGGGGGAGAGAGAGAGAGAGAGAGAGAGAGAGAGAGAGAGACAGACAGACAGAGACAGACAGACAGACAGACAGACAGAGAGACAGACAGAGACATAGAGAGAGAGAGATAGAGAGAGCCAGAGAGGGAGACAGAGGGGAGAGAGGGAGACAGAGAGAGTCAGAGAGAGACAGAGAGAGACAACGTCGAAACTTTGTCAATCATTTCGGTTTTTTCACCTGCATTTTTAGTTTCGTAATATTCTATTCAATTAATGTTCGGTCAAACATAGAGGTTCACTAATTGTGTAAGACGAAAAGAGTATAACATAAATGCATATTGTTTCAAGGAATTTGCTGAGTTAAATGGATTTGCGAGTGCGAAACTTTCCCTCCCCAAAAAAGACGCGTTACTAACCGACAGTGTTCTCCGGTGATGGCCACGGTCGACTTTGTGTATCCCAAATTTGGTTTTCAACTTTGATGAACACTTTCAGGACTAAAATATTCATCGTAATCAACTCGAAGGTAAGTTGTTTTCAGTTGTTCCACATGAGACGTTATCACTTATTGTACTCCATGTACACATGCACAGATTACTTGATTGTCGAGACCATGATTGGAATGGAAACGGACCGGCCAAAGATGGCGGGTCTTTCCAATAGTCACAATGTCAGCCCTAACTCAGTTCAAGGGATACACATTCTTTTAGACTCAACGTTTGAGTCAGTATAGCGAAACAATGGGTCACAAGCAGTGGAACACATAGACGGACGCAACCTTTAGAAAGCTGTTTAATCAGACTAGCTCAGTGCATGAGACTGAAAGCGGGGGCGGCCATTGTTATCTCAAGTACTTAATTGGGCATTTTACGATCTTGAGGGAGGACGATGTATCCAGACAAGCTGCTTCAAGTTCAAGTGAATCTGCCCAGCGGACAGTGGTATGAGAAGAATTCAGAACTTGACACATTGGCTCATTACATACTTGACTGTCTTTTGTCGACCTGTTCTGTTACTCACTCAAGTAGGCAGCCGAGATACCCTGCCGGTGTCACGATTTCATCTTTCGTCTGTGTACATATTTCCCCCTCGACATATACTCAAGACTGAAATGTTGTTTCCTGGTAAAATTAAGAAGTGAAATTATTTCAGGACGAAAAGCATGTCAGTTTCTTGCATGTGAAGAAAATTGGTGGTAAAATTTAATAGATTTCAACCCCAAAATCGAATTCTTCGAAAACGTGTACTGAGTGGTTAATTACGTCCCTTGAGTAAGAAGGAAACATTTTAGGATGAATCAAATTTCTAAGTTAATTAAAACAAATTGGTTGGACAAATTTGGCCCCATGAATGTAAGGTACACAAGGTCGCTCATCAGTACTATCGAAGGGTGTTTTTTTGTTCAGTGTAGAGTTTATACTAGATCAACGAGGCCGAGAAGCGAAATATCAACACGGCGAAAGATGAAAACGTCACACCGGGGGAGACAAAGAGGAGCTATCGGGTGGAGAATGGGGAGGTGATTCGGGGAGGGGGGTGGATTAAAGATGAACGTATCAAATTGTTATTTGTAAGGAGGAGAGAGTGAGACAAAGAGGAGCTATCGGGTGGAGAATGGGGGAGGGGATTTGGGAGGGGGGATTATAATGTGTGTGTGTGTGTGTGTGTGTGTGTGTGTGTGTGTGTGTGGGCGGCAGGTTGGGACGGCATTTTATCAACGAACGTACGAAATAACAAAACAAAATAAAGAAAGAACAAACAAACAAAAATTAAAACCTGACACATGCAGGTTTGTGTAGTCATTCGTTAGACTGATTTTAACCTGTCTTAGACGACTACCCATAGTCTTTTCACATTCACTGATTCAATCAATCAATCAATATGAGGCTTATATCGCGCGTATTCCGTGGGTACAGTTCTAAGCGCAGGGATTTATTTATTTATTTTTGTATTTTTACTTTGTGCAATTTATATCGCGCACATATTCAAGGCGCAGGGATTTATTTATGCCGTGTGAGATGGAATTTGTTTACAAAATACATCACGCATTCACATCGGCCAGCAGATCGCAGCCATTTCGGCGCATATCCTACTTTTCACGGCCTATTATTCCAAGTCACACGGGTATTTTGGTGGACATTTTTATCTATGCCAATACAATTTTGCCAGGAAAGACCCTTTTGTCAATCGTGGGATCTTTAACGTGCACACCCCATTCAAGTAATGACACACTCGGACTGTGTGTGTGTGTGTGTGTGTGTGTGTGTGTGTGTGTGTGTGTGTGTGTGTGTGCTACCTGACGGATTTTCATGAACATTGGTTTACATATTCTTGAGAGCATTCGCTTGTGTGGCTGTTCTCCGATATTTGATAGCGTTATTTGATGTCATATTTTCCCGTTTGTAAAAGTTGAGCCCGCACTGTCAGAGAGAAGAACACATGAATATAATATGTAGAAATCACAAACCCGGCCAGAAGGCAGACACGGACAAAATGTAGGATGCTGATACATGTAAAATATGTGTCTGATGCGAGTATAGGCTTACTATGTTTAAAAAAATTGTGAATAATATCTAGCCGAGATGAATCGCAACCTTCGTACCTCTCCCTTTATTTAAGATGTTTTCCCATTCTTCTTCGTGTTAGTTGGACGGTATTCTTTCTTTTTCTTTTTTCTTCCAGCCACAACACAGATAGCGTAATAGCGGCTGTTTTTATATTTAGTCAAGTTTTGACTAAATATTTTAACATCGAGGGGGAATCGAAACGAGGGTCGTGGTGTATGTGCGTGTGTCTGTGTGTCTGTGTGTGTGTGTGTGTGTGTGTGTAGAGCGATTCAGACTAAACTACTGGACCGATCTTTATGAAATTTGACATGAGAGTTCCTGGGTATGAAATCCCCGAACGTTTTTTTCATTTTTTTGATAAATGTCTTTGATGACGTCATATCCGGCTTTTCGTGAAAGTTGAGGCGGCACTGTCACGCCCTCATTTTTCAACCAAATTAGTTGAAATTTTGGTCAAGTAATCTTCGACAAAGCCCGGACTTCGGTATTGCATTTCAGCTTGGTGGCTTAAAAATTAATTAATGACTTTGGTCATTAAAAATCTGAAAATTGTAAAAAAAAATAAAAATTTATAAAACGATCCAAATTTACGTTTATCTTATTCTCCATCATTTGCTGATTCCAAAAACATATAAATATGTTATATTCGGATTAAAAACAAGCTCTGAAAATTAAATATATAAAAATTATTATCAAAATTAAATTGTCCAAATCAATTTAAAAACACTTTCATCTTATTCCTTGTCGGTTCCTGATTCCAAAAACATATAGATATGATATGTTTGGATTAAAAACACGCTCAGAAAGTTAAAAACAAAGAGAGGTACAGAAAAGCGTGCTATCCTTCTTAGCGCAACTACTACCCCGCTCTTCTTGTCAATTTCACTGCCTTTGCCATGAGCGGTGGACTGACGATGCTATGAGTATACGGTCTTGCTGAAAAATGGCAGCTACTTGACTAAATATTGTATTTTCGCCTTACGCGACTTGTTATTCATTCTTCTGTCTCGTTCCCTCATATTCGCATGTGATATTATGCCACTCCTTATGAGATTACACCCCCAAACTTTGTTGCTAGACCTTTGTTGAGGAGAGAAGAGGCGAGGAAAACTGGTATGAAGTACAAGTCAAAAATCGCACCTTGATCTTACCTGACTCATTTACGGCACTTGGCAGTCTTTTGTCGGGCTTTTGTCGATCGCTTGTCCACTTGGATAATAAAATTACGGACATGCTCCCCCCCCCCCCCCCCCCCTCCTCTAAACTTTGCCAAAATGGGTCCTCTTGAGACATCTCGCGTATGAGAACAAAAGAAAACCGAACGGGCAAATCATATGGACAACACATGTTGGATTTCTTCTTAGGGTACGCTCACCAGTAAAAAAAAAAATGCAGCCAATGTTTTCTCAAAAAGTTGTGTTTGTGTGTGTGTGCGCGTGCGCAGGTTTTTAATGTACTGTTTCGTTGAGAGGATCGTGGGTAGTGTTTTTCCTCTTTATTTTAAAATGTTCATTACAGACATATAAGACAAAATAAAGAAAAAGAGAAAAATACAGCAAAAAACAAGTCGCGTAAGGCGAAAATACAACATTTAGTCAAGCTGTCGAACTCACAGAATGTCCATAGAGGGGGAATCGAGACGAGGGTCGTGGTGTATGTGTGTGTGTGTGTGTGTGGTGTGTGTGTGTGTGTGTGTGTGTGTGTGTGTGTGTGTGCGTGCGTGTGTCTGTGTGTGTATGTGTGTGTCTGTGCGTGTGTGTGTGTAGAGCGATTCAGACTAAACTACTGGACCGATCTTTATGAAATTTTACATGAGAGTTCCTGGGAATGATATCCCCGGACTTATTTTTCATTTTTTCGATTAATACCTTTGATGACGTTATATCCGGCTTTTTGTACAAGTTGAGGCGGCACTGTCACACCCTCATTTTTCAATCAAATTGATTGAAATTTTGGCCACGCAATCTTCGACAAAGGCCGGACTTCGGTATTGCATTACAGCTCGGTGGCAAAACTAATGAGTGAGTTTGGTCGTTAAAAATCAGAAACTTGTAATTGACATTATTTTTTTATCAAACGTTCCAAAAACAATTCCATCTTATTCTGCGTCATTATCTGATTCAAAAAACATATAAATATGTTATATTTGGATTAAAAACAAGCTCTGAAAATTAAAAATATAAAAATTATTATCAAAATCAAATTTCCGAAATCGATTTAAAAACAATTTCGTCTTATTCCTTGTCGGTTCCTGATTCAAAAAACATATAGATATGATATGTTTGGATTAAAAACACGCTCACAAAGTTAAAACGAAAAATATAATATATGTATTCTTAAACGGATTTTTGTTTTGATGTACATTTTTCATTCAATTTTCTTTTCATGTTTGCTTGCTCTTCATTTAAACTGTACAATAGCCGCCATTTATATGTATTTTTCTAGAAAACTGTAAACACCACTATAAGCATTATGCTTGTTGTTGTTTACTCTATATGCGTTTTTTATTTGTAAATAATGCACAAACGTTGAATGCAACAGTTTAAACCAAACGAAGAGAGGTACAGAAAAGCGTGCTATGCAGCACAGCGAAACCACTATGTACAGCGCTGAACAGGCTCGTCAGTTTCACTCCGTTTTGCACAAGCGGCGGACTACGGTCTTTGTGAAAAAATGCAGTGCGTTCAGTCAGAGACTGTATACTCTATAGTCTCTGGTTCAGTTTCATTCTGTGAGTTCGACTGAGCTTGACTAATGTTGTATTTTCGCCTTACGCGACTTGTTGTTGTCCTCAGTTGCATGCAGGCTGCTGAGTTGTTTTGCCTTTTTATATTTAGTCAAGTTTTGACTAAATATTTTAACATCGAGGGGGAATCGAAACGAGGGTCGTGGTGTATGTGCGTGTGTGTGTGTGTGCGTGTGTGTGTGTAGAGCGATTCAGACTAAACTACTGGACCGATCTTTATGAAATTTGACATGAGAGTTCCTGGGTATGAAATCCCCATACGTTTTTTTCATTTTTTTGATAAATGTCTTTGATGACGTCATATCCGGCTTTTCGTGAAAGTTGAGGCGGCACTGTCACGCCCTCATTTTTCAACCAAATTGGTTGAAATTTTGGTCAAGTAATCTTCGACGAAGCCCGGGGTTCGGTATTGCATTTCAGCTTGGTGGCTTAAAAATTAATTAATGACTTTGGTCATTAAAAATCGGAAAATTGTAAAAAAAAAATAAAAATTTATAAAACGATCCAAATTTACGTTTATCTTATTCTCCATCATTTGCTGATTCCAAAAACATATAAATATGTTATATTCGGATTAAAAACAAGCTCTGAAAATTAAATATATAAAAATTATTATCAAAATTAAATTGTCCAAATCAATTTAAAAACACTTTCATCTTATTCCTTGTCGGTTCCTGATTCCAAAAACATATAGATATGATATGTTTGGATTAAAAACACGCTCAGAAAGTTAAAACAAAGAGAGGTACAGAAAAGCGTGCTATCCTTCTTAGCGCAACTACTACCCCGCTCTTCTTGTCAATTTCACTGCCTTTGCCATGAGCGGTGGACTGACGATGCTACGAGCATACGGTCTTGCTGAAAAATGGCAGCTACTTGACTAAATATTGTATTTTCGCCTTACGCGACTTGTTACATTTAGTCAAGTTTTGATTAAATGTTTTAACATAGAGAAGGAATCGAGACGAGGGTCGTGGTGTGTGTGTGTGTGTGTGTGTGTGTGTGTGTGTGTGTGTGTGTGTGTGTGTGTGTGTGTGTGTGTGTGTGAGTGAGTGTGTGTGTGTGTCTGTGCGTGTGTGTGTGTAGAGCGATTCAGACTAAACTACTGGACTCCGATCTTTATGAAATTTTACATGAGAGTTCCTGGGAATGATATCCTCGGAAGTTTTTTTTCATTTTTTCAATAAATACCTTTGATGACGTCATATCCGGCTTTTTGTAAAAGTTGAGGCGGCACTGTCACACCCTCATTTTTCAATCAAATTGATTGAAATTTTGGCAAAGCAATCTTCGACAAAGGCCGGACTTTGGTATTGCATTTCAGCTTGATGGCTTAACAACTAATTAATGAATTTGGTCATTAAAAATCGGAAACTTGTAATTAAAATTATTTTTTTATCAAACGATCCAAAAACAATTTCATCTTATTTTTCGTCATTTTCTGATTCCAAAAACGTATACATATGTTATATTTGGATTACAAACAAGCTCTAAACATTAAAAATATAAAAATTATAATTAAAATTAATTTTCCGAAATCGATCTAAAAACAATTTCATCTTATTCCCTGTCGATTCCTGATTCCAAAAACATATACATGTAGATATGATATGTTTGGATTAAAAATACGCTCAGAAAGTTAAAACGAAGAGAGGTACAGAAAAGCGTGCGTTCAGTTTCATTTTGTGAGTTCCACAGCTTGACTAAATGTAGTAATTTCGCCTTACGCGACTTGATCTTTTTCCCACACACTTTGAACACGTGCGAGTACCAGCAATAGAAAATTAACAAAACACCTTCCTCCCCCTCTTAGGTGAAATGAAAGCGGACGTTTTCAGCGTGCATTCCCTTGAATTGACTGAATGGTTAATCATGCTTCTGTGATCTTGGGAGTTGTGGTTTTTTTCTGTGACATTCACAAACATACAAATGACAGAGTCCGACTAAAGGCTTACTGGAATTTACTGTTGAGTAATAAGTGTGTCATCTTAGGACCATGCCAGTGCATGGGGGATATCTTGGATACAGGGCGGACAGGCTTGCAAGCAATATATAACTCTGACTGTTGACCGTCGTTGTAATTTCCCACTTTGTAGTTGTCAAGGTATTTTAACATGTGGGCTTTATATTTTATAAGCGTGTACAAGAGCATTGTTAGTAATAACGCGCGCTATTTTTAGTTAAAAAAGGGATCAACTTGGAATGTGCACCCGACATTTCAATTTGTTTTCCCCTTTCTAATAATGGGTGAATTTGTTTTATTATAACTGAATTGCTTACAACCGAAATACCTACATGCCGAAATAACTGAAATAAAAAAAATAAACAAATAGACGAATAAGGAAATGATAGATCTTTCTTTCTTTATTTGGTGTTTAACGTCGTTTTCAATCATTCAAGGTTATATCGCGACGGGAAATGATACATAAATAAGTTCATAAATGAATGAGTTAATAAATGCGTTATGGCGAAATTTAGATAACAAATTAGGAACTTTAACATTAATTTCAAATTAACTAACCAAATAACAAGATCAATAGGTAAAGTGTTTTGTATGGGGGATGTAACAAAATGAGGAACTTGAAAACCACCATGTAGGTGTCCGACATTTGCTGGTGTCTTGTTTGCAATGATTTCAATTTGGTTCCAACATTTTGTTGTCGTCGTCGTCGCTCTTGCTGTCTTTGTTGTAGTTGTTGTTATTTGGGGGTTAAACGGGAAAAGGGGCAGAAATATGTTGGACTATTGAACGATCGTTTTCACACTAGGTGTCGGACTTCAAGTACAACGCGGGGTAAAAGTACTTAATGGAAATCCATGAGCTATGAGTTTAATAGATAATCGTTATTTCGAGCAATTTCCATGTCTGAACATCCCACGGATATCCGCGTGCCACCCATCATTTCTAGTCTAACTCCTCTGTCGCAACTCATAACTGGAATTGATCAGATTGCTTAACATTTATGAAACTTGGCATAATTAATAATAAAGTAGTTGTTATTGATTTCTGATACAGAGCCATTGCAAACATTCGATATGTTTGAAGAAAATAATACTTTAAAACCAACACTTGAGCAGACGAACTCGGATCAACAGCATCAGCAGCAAATGGTTTGCAAAAATAAAAGAAAGGGAAAAAAATATTTATCTGCTTTGAAACATTAGCAGCAAATGTACATATATCGTCAAAATATTTATTTGGCATGTTTACCGCTTCGTTTCTTTTATAATTACTCCAAAGCATGATCAATACCGCAGTTAAGCAAATTTCAAAATGGCCGCCTTCGCACGAAGCAAAGCAACTTGAAATCGCCCAAATGAGTTTGCAAGGTAAGTTCCAGGCTTAGTTTGAAAGTGTTTATCGTTGTTTAAGTAGGTGACATGTCGTTTCACTCCGAGTGTGCCAGCACCGGCCCTCTACCCTCTACTAGGCAGGGAAAGTGGTTCGACCTTGCATGAATGCAGGGCAAGTTCGAGTTTGCTAGCTAAAATTGCTGCTAGTGCTGCCTTGTCTAGATCTGGAACTTTTTCAATTGGATTTTTTCTCTCTATTATACTGGAATAAGTGGGTGCTTTTCTAGATCTAAGCATCGACCGAATTAGATAATGATGTTCCTTGCATTGCATTCTCCTAAATCTGTTATTCTAACCAGTTTGTTTAAGAATATAATTGTTCGTTTTTTGTTGATAAGCTTACAAGATTTTTTCTTTTTTAAGTAAGTGGTTTCACACGTACAACATGAGACCCACATGCACTAGACAATGGAAGTTGAGGTCCTCGTTCAATACCACAAATGCCAGTATTATACTTCAGACTCCTTTTGGAGGAATGTGTGGGGTTTGGGTGTTGAACTTGAAGTGGCAGATTGTTTGCACAGGTATGAATGTTCGTACGTTCGTACGTGCACGCATGTATGCAGGCATTTGTTTGTCAAGCAGGAACATGCAACATTTTGTTGACCGTATGTGAGTGCGTGTGTAATAAAACCAACGACAAACAATACAAAAAGCTCCAGCTCTGCTTCTTCACCAGTCACAGACGCATTGCGTTGTTCAGCTTTCCAGAAATATATTAACTCAGTCAGAACCGGCTTCATGAATATTTTATTTCAGGTAAAAGTCAATCGAATCTACACAAAAAAAGGTTATTGCGTTGTTCTGTCTTTGAGAGAGAGAGAGAGAGAGAGAGAGAGAGAGAGAGAGAGAGAGAGAGAGAGAGAGAGAGAGAGAGGGAAATGGAGAGAGAGAGATGGAGAGAGAGAGAGAGAGAGAGAGAGAGAGAGAGAGAGAGAGAGAGAGAGAGAGAGAGAGAGAGAGAGAGAGAGAGAGAAAGGCATGTACATCATTTGTCCGTATCACACACACAGTGTTCCAAATTTCTTCTTCTGCTTCCATTAATCGGTCTTTTTCTATTCGTTTTTTATATTTAGTCAAGTTTTGACTAAATATTTTAACATCGAGGGGGAATCGAAACGAGGGTCGTGGTGTATGTGCGTGTGTGTGTGTGTGCGTGCGTGTGTGTGTGTGTGTGTAGAGCGATTCAGACTAAACTACTGGACCGATCTTTATGAAATTTGACATGAGAGTTCCTGGGTATGAAATCCCCGAACGTTTTTTTTCATTTTTTTGATAAATGTCTTTGATGACGTCATATCCGGCTTTTCGTGAAAGTTGAGGCGGCACTGTCACGCCCTCATTTTTCAAACAAATTGGTTGAAATTTTGGTCAAGTAATCTTCGACAAAGCCCGGGGTTCGGTATTGCATTTCAGCTTGGTGGCTTAAAAATTAATTAATGACTTTGGTCATTAAAAATCTGAAAATTGTAAAAAAAAATAAAAATTTATAAAACGATTCAAATTTACGTTTATCTTATTCTCCATCATTTGCTGATTCCAAAAACATATAAATATGTTATATTCGGATTAAAAACAAGCTCTGAAAATTAAATATATAAAAATTATTATCAAAATTAAATTGTCCAAATCAATTTAAAAACACTTTCATCTTATTCCTTGTCGGTTCCTGATTCCAAAAACATATAGATATGATATGTTTGGATTAAAAACACGCTCAGAAAGTTAAAACAAAGAGAGGTACAAAAAAGCGTGCTATCCTTCTTAGCGCAACTACTACCCCGCTCTTCTTGTCAATTTCACTGCCTTTGCCATGAGCGGTGGACTGACGATGCTACGAGTATACGGTCTTGCTGAAAAATTACATTGCGTTCACTTTCATTCTGTGAGTTCCACAGCTACTTGACTAAATATTGTATTTTCGCCTTACGCGACTTGTTTTTATATTTAGTCAAGTTTTGACTAAATATTTTAACATCGAGGGGGAATCGAAACGAGGGTGTGGTGTATGTGTGTGTGTCTGTGCGTGTGTGTGTGTGTGTGTGTGTGTGTGTGTGTAGAGCGATTCAGACTAAACTACTGGACCGATCTTTATGAAATTTGACATGAGAGTTCCTGGGTATGAAATCCCCGAACGTTTTTTTCATTTTTTTGATAAATGTCTTTGATGACGTCATATCCGGCTTTTCGTGAAAGTTGAGGCGGCACTGTCACGCCTTCATTTTTCAACCAAATTGGTTGAAATTTTGGTCAAGTAATCTTCGACGAAGCCCGGACTTTGGTATTGCATTTCAGCTTGGTGACTTAAAAATTATTTAATGACTTTGGTCATTAAAAATCTGAAAATTGTAAAAAAAAATAAAAATTTATAAAACGATCCAAATTTACGTTTATCTTATTCTCCATCATTTGCTGATTCCAAAAACATATCAATATGTTATATTCGGATTAAAAACAAGCTCTGAAAATTAAATATATAAAAATTATTATCAAAATTAAATTGTCCAAATCAATTTAAAAACACTTTCATCTTATTCCTTGTCGGTTCCTGATTCCAAAAACATATACATATGATATGTTTAGATTTAAAACACGCTCAGAAAGTTAAAACAAAGAGAGGTACAGAAAAGCGTGCTTAGCGCAACTACTACCCCGCTCTTCTTGTCAATTTCACTGCCTTTGCCATGAGCGGTGGACTGACAATCATGCTACGAGTATACGGTCTTGCTGAAAAATGGCATTGCGTTCAGTTTCATTCTGTGAGTTCGACAGCTACTTGACTAAATATTGTATTTTCGCCTTACGCGACTTGTTCTTACTTTCTCTTTGAAGTCTTTCTGTCTCTTTGGTTGTTATATTTAGTCAAGTTTTGACTAAATATTTTAACATCGTTTTTTTTCTGTGTGTGTGTGTCTCTCTGTGTTTCTCTCTCTCTCTCTGTCTCGCTATCTCTTTCTTGCTCTCTCTCTCTTGCTCTCTGTCTCTCTCTCTCTCTCTCTCTCTCTCTCTCTCTCTCTCTCTCTCTCTCTCTCTTGCTCTCTCTCTCTCTCGCTCTTGTTTTTCTCTCTTCATTTATCTCAGCCTTTCTCTCTGTCTCTCTCTCTCTATCTCTCTTGTTTTCTCTCTTCATTTATCTCCGTCTTTCTAGCTCTCATTTTCTCTCTTTTGCTCTCTCTCTTTTGCTCTCTCTCTTTTGCTCTCTCTCTCTCTATTGATCTCCCACTCTCTCTATTGATCTCCCTCTCTCTCCTCTTTCTCTCTCTCTCTCTCTGTCTCTGTCTCTCTCTCTCTCTGTCTCTCTCTCTCTCTCTATGTCTCTCTCTCTCTTCACTCTCAGTTTCAATCTTCAGTCACACCTCGCAGAGAAATGAGGGACACACTAATAATGATCATTATTGTGTACCATATCTCCGTTAGAACTCAAACTTAGCTCATGGTCCATTACAGTAACACACACACACACACACTCATCAAGCACTAACAATAGCACTTTTAATTCTCCTTCTTCCATTTAGCGATTTCATTTTTAGACCAACATGTTAGGCCACAAAGAAATTAGCTGTGGTTAGGGTAACCTGACAGACCTTATTTTTTACCGCCGACGCTAAACTTTTTTTCCTGGATGGAGCAGTGGTAGTAAACATGCTCACACCTGGAACAGCAAGAACCTTTGGATCATATTCAGAGGATGTCTTCCTTCCATTTATCGCACGTTCACTTCAAGCTGTTTCTCGTCTTGATGTTGTATGGGATATCTACAAACCAGATAGCTTGAAAAGCAGCACAAGAGAAAGTAGGGGATTTTGAAAAAGGAAAAGAGTTACTCCTGTCAAAGCGATCCCGCAAAACTGGAGCAGTTTCCTTCGTGTTGATGCCAACAAAACAGAGCTGTTCAACTATCTTGCTCAATGCGTCATGACAGTGGAGACAGAAAAAAGTATCATCACCACTCAAGGTCCCATCGCTCTCTCCAACCAACCGATGGATTTGACTGGCATATCGCCATGCAGTCATGAAGAAGCGGACACGCGGATGATGGTCCACCTTGCCCATGCAGCACAGGTTAGCAATCGTGTGTTGCTTCGTACTGTGGACACAGATGTGGTCGTCCTTGCTGTAGCAGCTGTGACAGAACATCCTGGACTGGAAGTGTGGATTGCCATGGGAGTTGGCAAACATTTCCGGTACATCGCTGCTCATGACATCGCAAAGGCAGTTGGGATAGACAAAGCACGTTGTCTGCCTTTCTTTCACAGCATGACCGGCTGCGACACCGTTTCCTCGTTCAACAATGTTGGGAAGAAGAAGGCATGGGATACATGGCACAACTTCAAAGATATAACAGAAACTTTCTGCCGTCTCTGCACATACCCATTCAGCATCACTGCAGTCGACATGGTGGCTCTTGAACAATTTGTTGTGCTCCTGTATGACAAAACAAGCAATTGTGTGGATGTGAACAATGCCAGAAAGCATCTCTTCACCAAGACTGGGCGTCAGATTGACAACATCCCACCATCCAAGGAGGCTTTAATACAACATTGCAAACGTGCAGTCTACCAAGGAGCACATATCTGGAGCCAAGCATCCAATCCAACTCCACGCCTTCCTGATCCATCTGACTGGGGGTGGCAGTTTGTGAAAGGAAACTGGCATCCATTGTGGACAACCCTTCCACAGGCTTCAGAAACCTGCCAGGAACTCTTGAAATGTGGTTGCAAGACGGGCTGCAGCAGCAAACGTTGCAAATGCTTCAAGACTGGACTAAAGTGCACCGCTCTCTGCATATGCAATGGTTGCTCCTCGACTTGTCAGAATTAAGGTAGGAAACCTTGCTATTTGTTGAAACCGTTGCTGCTGATGTTTGTTTTTAGTTTTGTTGTTGTTATTTCATTTGACTCTCCACCCCCCCCCCTCTCTCTCTCTCTCTCTCTCTCTCTCTCTCTCTCTCTTATGCGGTCTGCTGCACCGCCTCCCTTCCAAAAAAGCACCTTCCGCGGTGTTCGTCATTGTTGCCATTTCCAACATTGCAAATGAATTGTTGCCATGGCAACCATGACATCCAGTCATAACACACCCCATGCCTCAAACTGTCTACACATCAAATTTGGATCGATTTGGAGCAAAATAATGCCTTCGGTGTTGCCAAAGGCACTCTTTGCCAGTGTTGCCATGGCAACTGGGGTAAATGTAATCCGGCCCCATGTCTCAAACTACCTCAACCAAAAATGTGGTGCAATTTGGAGCATAAATGTGGATTTTAATTCTGTACATAGAGGCAGACACCTGAGGGAACCATATAGCCAATATGTGACGTTATGGCTGGTGGGGGGGGGGGGGGGGGGGGGGGGTAGGGTTAAATAATAATATTTCACAATGGCTCTGTATCAGGATTTGTTCAGAACACAAAACTCTCTTACTGTGCCAAATTTGGTATTTGTTAAAAGAAATGATCAATTTTGCGACAGAGGAGTTAGACTATTCCTTTTACAACAAAGTCGTGTCGTAATAATTCCCTTCCACCCTCCCCCTACCCCTCCCTATACACTTGATAGTCCTCAACTTCGACCTACGGCGATAGGGGGATAATTGAGACAGCACTCTAAGTAGCTTTCCAGGTTACTGAATGACTTTGATTTTGATCACAAGTTTTGGAAACTGTGAGCCCTTTCATCCTCAGGGAGACAGACGGACACCGCTCCTGTGTACAACGTGGGATTTAGAGCGGGTCAAAGTTGAATCAAACTTGCCACATTCATTTCTTGCCTCATGATTAGCATGCATCGTTCACTGCTTATTGTTGTTGTTGTTTAGAAATCAGTGCGCGCGCGCGCAAGTTTGTATGAATGTGTTCGTGCGTGAGTGTGTGAGTGTGAGTGTGTGTGTGTGTGTGTGGTGTCGGTGTGTGTGTGTGTGTGGTGTCAGTGTGTGTGTGTGTGTGGTGTGCCACTGTGTTTGTTTGAGTTCGTGCCTGTGTGTGTGTTTGTGTGTGTGTGTGTGTGTGTGTGTGTGTGTGTGTGTGTGTGTGTGTGTGTGTGTGTCATAGTGTCAGTTATTCTTTCTTTTGTCCCAAATCCTTGCTTTCCAGAAACCTGTGATGTCATTCTTCCTTGAAAATTTCTTCCAAAACTTGGTTGTCCAACTTTTGTCCGAGAGATGAGGTCGGAACGGTGGTATGAGAAGAATTCAGAACTTTACACCTTGATGTCATCTGACTGATTGGCTAATTACACACTTGACGGTCTTTTGTCGACCTGGATCATAAAATTGCCGACCATGTTGATTTACCCACCCCCTTATGAACGTGAGTCTACTTGAGACATCAGCGTAGCCAACACACACCAAACCCAAAGTCGGACCATAACAAGTTTTCATTATTTTATGCCTGTCACCCCACCCTTTACCCCCCCCCCCCCTCCGCCCCCACCGCTTACCCCTTCTCAGTTCACAGTTAATTGTCTGCAGCCTCAACCCCCCGTGGGTAATAAATCACTCGACTATCGTCGCCTGCTTCTGATGACCGCTCTAAATAATTTGTCAGATAGCAGTGTGCAAAAGACACCGTTGAGTGTACATGTATTACCTTTCCTATATGCTTAGGACACGTGCCTTTTCAAGTCATTGTCAATTACAAAATGTAGGTCTTACAACACAGCCACTGATTTTCAGGTGACGGTATCAATGCCGGGTCCCTGCTCTGCGAAAAAAAAAAGTGTTTGCATTAATCGGAAGCGTAATTTATGCAGAGGTATGATGTTCTTAAGTTGTGAGATTTTTTAATGATCAGTGCTTACTAAATTCATTGATTAGATTGGTTTTATATAATGAAGTTAGAATTCTGCTGCTCTGATTAGTGAAATATTCAAAAATGCTATCATGCTATTTTGGCACCGTCATGGCTTTGTAGACTTATAATATATCTGCGTAATTGATTTCAACTCTTAGAAATCAAAAGTATAAAAAATTGTATTGTGTCTCTTCTTGTCGTTAAATAATAACAACTGTAAAACAAATTTGCTTTGATAAAGCTCCCGTTTTTCTCTCAGAATTTTGCTCATTTTTGTTTTGTTTACATGCCCCAAACACAAAAACTACAAAACGATTCATAAAAGTTCCGTTCCATGCATTCCGTCTCCTCTCAATCTAAAATCCCCCTCCCCCCCCCCCCCCCCCCCCCCCATAGACCCTCCCCCCAAAGTTTTCCGCTAGCCTCTTCGACTTTTCCCAACGAAGCGTACAGGAGCGGGGCAATCAGGAGCCTTTGCAATTTTATGACCCGTCTGAAAGAAGTGATTGACTGGACACTGTCAAGTGCTCTTAAAGAAGCGATCAGATACGTGAGAATCACAGTGTGACATTTGACAAGAGGTTGACGGAAGTCTGGCAACCAGATGTTAGAGGGAAAAAATAACTCACTGAAAAAGTGAGATCGCACGTGTCGGACAGATGAAGGTTAGAAAACAAGTCGCGTAAGGCGAAAATACAACATTTAGTCAAGCTCAGTCGAACTCACAGAATGAAACTGAACGCAATGCATTTTTTCACAATTGACCGTAGTCCGCCGCTTGTGCAAAACGGAGTGAAACTGACGAGCCTGTTCAGCGCTGTAGTGGTTTCGCTGTGTTGCATAGCACGCTTTTCTGTACCTCTCTTCGTTTTAACTTTCTGAGCGTGTTTTTAATCTAAACATATCATATCTATATGTTTTTGGAATCAGGAAACAAAGTTTGATTGTAATGATTGCTTCCATTTTCTGTGCACCTTCCACCTCTACAACATGCATACACTTGATAGTCTTCAACTTCGACCTACGGCGATCGGTGGATATTTGAGACAGTACTAGCTCCGAGGAGCTTTCCAGGTTACCGAAAGACTTTGATTTTGATAACAATGTTGAAAAGGCTGTGAGCCCTTTTATTCTCAAGGAGATAGACGGACACCGCTTCCCCTATAATGGGCTTTAATTGGAGCGTGTCAAAGTTCATTGCATCCTGATCAGCATATGAAACGTTTATCGCTTATTGTAGTTGTGTATAACTCATAGTAGTGGGAATAAGGTGACGCGCTAGTGTGAGTTTGTGTGTGAGTGTGTGTGTGATTCGTATATATATATATATATGTATATATATAGCAGTAACGGATGTTATTTGTGTTTGGACAATTACAAACATTTAATTCTTGTACACAGATTAAAGACAGTTTCCCTTCCAGGTCAAATGTCTTAATGATGCAAATACAAATAAAATACCCCCAAACTGTTCTGAAACGATCAATTTTCGTTTGAAATACTTCATTTCTTATGGAAGGAATACACACTGGCACACAGTCTTTTGTTGTTTTGGCTTGCGGCCTAAATCTGACACAAGGCTTGAAGAAGGGACATAATGGTTTATTTCATATATTAAAAAGAAATACATGTAGTGTCAACACTCAGTTGGCAGTAGGCCAGAGACATAGTAGGCAGTGGAAAGTTACTAAAAAGTGACCTAAGTTGAAAAGATGTGTATTTCTACTCCAGACATTATGGAGGCTCTGGTGTCACTAATATCAATGTGCTGTCTTTGCTTTGTTTAGCGACCAGCATCAAAGAGGCGCATAGAGGACTGCCTGGGAGAAGAGGACCACCAGGACAAAGAATGAAATCGATTGAATATGCTGTGCTGTAGCCCTGCAAAGCTGCTGCATTTTTAGTTTCTCCGCAACATAATATGCATGTTTTTGTTATGAAATAAAATTGTTGATCGTATCTTGAGTTTATGGTGTTACATGTAATAGTCCTTATGATCTGTGACTGAGTGTGAAAGTTGGTGTGTGTGCGTGTATACATTTACCAAAACCTACATTCACTCTCAACGTTGCATTCACGTCGAAATCAAACCAAACCACAACCACAACCAAAATTTCACGTTGTGTCGACGTGTAATTCACGTCAATTTTATCAGGAAAAATGCACCAAAACACAACTTTTACGTTGTGTCAACGTAGAATTCACGTAATTTTTGATCTAAATTTTGACCTAAAATTTACGTTCCATTCACGTGGACATTACGTAAAAATGCAACGCAATTTCAACCAAACCACAACCACAACCAAAAATTCACGTTGTGACAACGTAAAATTCACGTAATGTTTTTACGAACAATCCACTTCCACCAATAATTCACGTTGCATTCACGTTGGTGTCACGTAAAATGCAACGTTGTTTTCCAACGTTATTCCCACGTGATTTCGTCCATACAAATCTACGTAAAAAAACGTTGAAACGCAACGTAAACCCAACGTAACCCAACGTGAATATAACGTGAATACAACGTAAAATTGTTTGCTGGGTAGTAGTGTTCACAAATTTGATATGTTGTCACCCGCAACGCAGTGAGAGGCGCGCACGCACGTGGATGATTTTGGGTTCAAACAGACTGACTAATTTGTAAAACAGTTAGACCTCAGAATTGATTTGACACATTAGGCAAGGATTTTGCCTATTCTGTAGACATTTTTGCCTAAATTGTACAGCAGTCGTGCCTAAATCAAAACTTTGCCTAATTTCACGACTTAGGCTGCCTAATTTACGCAATAGGCAGCCTAAATCATAAAATTTCACAAATTAGGCAAAATTCAACATTGATTTCACAGGTTAGGCACAGCCGTTGCCTATTTCACGAATTAGGCAAGAAACTACCTAATTCAAGAACTTAGGCACTTTCAGGATCTAGGCACGACATATACATTATCACATTATCACTAAAACAACAAATACACTACATGTAGCCTACTGATGGACTGAAAAAACAAAATCAGGGGTTGTATTTCTTAAAGAGGTGTGTTTTAAGTGCTCGTTTGAATGCTTGGGGTGACTGAGAGTGGCGGATGGGAAAGGGGAGAGAATTCCATTGTGTGGGTGCGCAGAAAGTAAAAGTGCGTTGTCCGTATGTTTTGGTTTTGGTGTGTGGGATGGTAAGGATGCGACAGTCAGAAGAGGCACGGAGTTGTCTTGCTGGAGAATAGACGGTGAGGAGTTCAGAGAAGTAAGCAGGAGACGAACCAGAAAAGAAGTTAAAGCAGAGGGTGGACAGTTTGTAGTCAATGCGGGCTTCAATATGTAACCAGTGCAGTGTGCGAAGAAGTGGTGTTGCGTGATCTCGTTTTCGTGCTTTGAGAATGAGGCGTGCTGCCGAGTTTTGGACTTTTTGTAGTTTATGCAGGAGGAACAGAGGACAGCCAGAGAGAAGAGAGTTGCAGTAGTCAAGTTTAGAAAGAACAAAGGCACAGACAAGAGTGTTAATTGTTTGAGAGGAGAGTGTGTGGCGAATGGTGCTGATCTTACGAAGCTCAAAATAAGCTAAAGATATATGTTTGCTAAGGGTCATGCCAGATGAAAGGGTGAATCCAAGGTTTCTAGCTGATGGTGAGAAAAGAATGTCGGTGTTGCCTACTTGTACAGAAACAGGTTGGGGAGAGGGAAATGTAGTGTTCTTCTTTTTGCACAGTAAGACTTGAGTCTTATCATCATTCAGCTTAAGTTTGTTATCGACCATCCAAGATTTAACATCAGTGATGCATGTCTGAATGGTTTGGATGGCGAAATGTGTCTCTGCAGGGGGACTTGGTTTATACAGCTGGGTGTCATCAGCAAAAGACTGATTTAAAACAGAATGGTTTTGAATCAGTGTGGAGAGGGGCTTGGTGTACATGATGAAAAGGATGGGACCGAGTACTGAACCTTGAGGAACGCCGAAAGAAAGTGGGGCTGGAGCAGACATCTGGCCATCGACAAGCACAGCCTGGGTCCTGCCAATGAGATAGGTATCGCTGAGAAAATTTTATTCCGTCGTATTCAGTAGCAGACGAATGTTTGCCCCTGTACGTGTACCAACGTCAAATACTGTATAAAGTTTGGTTTTCTGAGGCAAGACAGTATATGCAACCGCTTCATTTTCTTGAAAATCAAGGATGTGTGCATTCGGGTAAGCGACGCGCGCTGCGAGAGGTCGTGCGGTGCGGAGCTCTGTTAAATACTGTGTTTTTACATTTAGTCAAGTCTTGACTAAATGTTTTAACATAGAGGGGGAATCGAGATGAGGGTCGTGTTGTATGTATGTATGTGTGTGTGTTTGTGTACAGCGGTTCAGAGATAACTACCGGACCGATCTTCATGAAACTTTACATGAGAGTTCCTGAGTACGATATCCCCACCCGGTTTTTTTCTTTTCTTTTTTACATTTAGTCAAAACCTCAAGTTTTGACTAAATGTTTTAACATAGAGGGGGAATCGAGACGAGGGTCGTGGTGTATGTGTGTGTGTGTGTGTGTGTGTGTGTGTGTCTGTGCGTGTGTGTGTGTAGAGCGATTCAGACTAAACTACTGAACCGATCTTTATGAAATTTTACATGAGAGTTCCTGGGTATGAAATCCCCAGACGCTTTTTTCATTTTTTCGATAAATGTCTTTTATGACGTCATATCCGGCTTTTTGTAAAAGTTGAGGCGGCACTGTCACATCTTCATTTTTCAATCCAATTGATTGAAATTTTGGCCAAACAATCTTCGACGAAGGCCGGACTTCGGTATTGCATTTCAGCATGGAGGCTTAAAAATTAATCAATGACTTTGGTCATTAAAAATCTGAAAATTGTAATTAAAATTATTTTTTTTATAAAACGATCCAAAATTACTTTTATTTTATTTTTCATTATGTTCTGATTCCAAAAACATATAAATATGTTATATTCGGATTAAAAACAAGCTCTGAAAATTAAAACTATAAAAATTATGATTAAAATTAAATTTCCGAAATCGTTTTAAAAACAATTTCATCTTATTCCTTGTCGGTTCCTGATTCCAAAAACATATAGATATGATATGTTTGGATTAAAGGCACAGTAAGCCTCCCGTAAACCATCACAGAGCTCCCCGAGCGTCTACATACAGTACAAGCATACTTCCATTTGAACGCTCACCGAACGGGAACATCCTGGCTGCTTTCTGTCGAGCGTGAGAAATTTTCAAAGAATTTATTTTCGTGGACTTGCTCCTCTACAACAATGGTGCCTCGTTTTGGTGCTGGACGGCTGTTATGAATATTCAATACCGGAAATCACGCCCGGACAGTAAGCCTCCCGTAAACCATCACAGATACTGTCAGGCTTTTAGACACAGTACAAACACCCTTCCATTTGAACGCTCACCAAACGGGAACATCCTAGGTGCCCTACGTAAAGAGCGAGCAATTTTTAAAGAATTAATTTAAAGATTGTCTCGAACACTTTTTGGACCCATCCTGAACTCAGGTCAAAAATGAGTTACTTCCCTTCGGGTCTCATTCTATCGATGTAAACTGGCCATAGCCGTGGATCGATGATTATCAGAATGTTTTTGGACCGTGGTGCGTTTTTGCGCTAGACCTAACTTTTAAAATCTAAATAATAAATTGACAGCTTGTTACACAAACATTCTTTGATCATAAAAGAATTCTTTTTTCATCAAGACAAGATCAGTACAATTCGAAGTTGTGAAAGTTTGAAAAAAGAAAAGCCCGGAAGCAGGGTCACGCAAGGGTCGTAGCAGACGACGGTTTATGCATATCGCCGTTCCTTTCAACAGTCAAAAGCCATCGCTAGAGTTCTTGTGAACCACAGCCGTTTGTTTCGTGCATAAAAACGTGCTATTGTAGATAAGCTCACATCGAGTCGCATTCAAATGACTAACTGACGACTACTGTGTGAAAAAGGGAAACTGGATCACACGGGTTCACGATGGCTCAGGGGTAAGATAAACCACGCAAAGAAAAAGTTGATAACTTTTTACAGGGTTGTGAAGTTCCACAGCTACGAGAGGAGGAGAAGGAGGAATGTGAAGGTCTGATAACTGTAAATGGAGCAACAGCTGCCCTTAAGCAACTTAATAATGGATCAGCACCAGGTCTTGATGGCAGAAGGAAGGCCGACACATTCTCAACATATGGCACCAATTACTCTTATTCACAAAGACCAAAATAAAATTGCATAATTGGAGAGACCTATTCCGTTGACAAATTCTGATTATAAATTGTTGGCAACATGTTTGGCAAACAGAATTTGTCGTGTTGTTGATTCGATTGTACATCAGGATCACAGTTTTTTTGAAAGGTAGATCAGTCGCATCATTATTGAGAACAATTGACGATGTTGTAGATCTGACTCGGGTATCCAACACGCCTGGTGCCATTAAGGCGGTCGATTTTAACCAAGCATTTGACAGCATTTCTAAGGATTATATGTTATACTAGATGAATACCCGCTTCGCCGGGTAGCCGGCTTTGCCGGGAAGAAGTAGAGCCGAATACCCGGCTTCGCCGGGTTAGTGGCGCACCGTACGCCGGCTTTGCCGGGTCCGGGTACCCGGCTTCGCCGGGTGAGTGGCGCACCGTACGCGATTGACGCCACACGAAGGAAGGGAGATAAACGCGCAAAACACTGGAGAAGATAAGGAGCGTTGTGGACAGTGACCTTCTAAAAATAGTAACGGGAATATGGATTGAGCGTTGTGGACAGTGACCTTCTAAAAATAGTAACGGGAAAATGGATTGACGCCACACGAAGGAAGGGAGATAAACGCAAAACACTGGAGAAGATAAGGAAGAGTTACTGGGAATGGATGAACAGAAAAACCAAAATAGGTTCAGCGCTGTTGAAAATTTTCATCGACCAGATTGTGTCCGGGGTGTACCTGAATATGCCCACCAAATTTGAAGCAGATCCATCGAGAACTTTGGCCGTGCATCGCGAACACACACACACACACACACACACACACACACACACACACACACACACACACACACACACACACACACACACACACACACACACACACACACACACACAGACAGACACAAGTCGTATATATATATAAGTGTTAATGAACGAAAGCAAAAGCTGTGTTGGATATTCTGGTTGGATAAGTGATCATTGTACTGTGGATGCTGGCATTAGGCAAAGATGCCCTTTTTCTCCACTGGTTTTTGTTTTTCCAATTGAATTTTTGGCAATACCAGTTAGATCCGATGATATAATTAAAGACATTGTGTTAAAACGTAGTGCGATAGGAAATTGAAGTTGTGTTTTGACGATTTTGCTGTACGCTGATGACGTTACACTATTTTTAAGAGATAAGGATGATGTGAATGTGGTGATGGAATTGTTCCGCACATTTGCCAATATGTCGGGCTTAGAGATAAACCAGACAAAAACAGAGGTCATGTGGGTTGGGTCGAATAGAGGCCGTGCTGAGAGTTGTAACGGTCTGATTTGTTTGTTTGTTTGTTTGTTTAACACCCAGCCGACCACGAAGGGCCATATCAGGGCGGTGCTGCTTTGACATATAACGTGCGCCACACACAAGACAGAAGTCGCAGCCCAGGCTTCATGTCTCACCCAGTCACATTATTCTGACACCGGACCAACCAGTCCTAGCACTAACCCCATAATGCCAGACGCTAGGCGGAGCAGCCACTAGATTGCCAATTTTAAAGTCTTAGGTATGACCCGGCCGGGGTTCGAACCCACGACCTCCCGATCACGGGGCGGACGCCTTACCACTAGACCAACCGTACCGGTCAACGGTCTGATTTGAAAAAATAAGTTCAGGATACTCTGCATTGGGTTGGTTTTTTTTAACTTTTTGTGAAGCGTCCTCCCGTGAGGAAAACTGGTCATCCAAGATAAATAATATTTTGCAGATGATAAGTATGTGGCAAAGGCAAAATTTAGGTTATTTTGGAAAAATTTTCGTTATAAAAAGTTTAATTGTTCCTCAGTTGATTTACGTATTGAAGGCACTTTGGAAAGAGTAAACACTCTTTTATTTCGTTTTTTTGTGAAAAAGGAAAAACGGTAATAAAACAGGCTTTGAAAAAATGAAAAAGATCCGGTTTGAAAAGTGAGTATGAAAAAGGAGGCATTAAAATGGTTGATTTAAAATCAAATCAGTCGTCCTTTTTGTGTGAATGGGCCTCAAAATTGCACACTTCCTCTGTGGAAGATAGATGGACATTTGTACCATCACTCTGGTTTTCAAAGTTTGGAAAAAAATTGCATGTTTTTAATTTAGAGTGGATTGGACATAGCAGACGGTACATTTTTTGTCTCTTTAGTACACACCTTATATTAGTATATTTGTTCACATTTTTGAATGTATAGAGATAAATGGCATTGTGTTCTAATAAAATTTAAAAAAATGAATGTTTTAATTAGAATGAGCACAGGAATATTTTTGTGAAGATGTGTATGACTGACGGAAAATCGTATAGTCTACTTTCACAAAGATAGCAGAAAAAGTATGTGATAAAGATGATAAACACTTGTCATAAGCAGTTTTAATTTGTTGCTCTGGAAGCTAAACCCAAAATCTTGTTGCTGATGCTATATATGACCTTGTGACATTGATATGGTATTCTGGACAAAATTTAATTTAAAGGAAATAGTTTGTTTTTTTAAAACCCACGTATTTTCCATACCATTTGTACTAGTCACAAAAACGTCGGTTCAGCTTCCTGTAAATGCTTTAGATAATTTATGTGGAAAACTAGAACTTTCTATCATAAATAGTTTTCGAAATATCTTTATAAAAGAAGAAAAATCATTAAAATTTCGTTAACTTTTTTACCACAACATAATGAATATTTGCACACCAACTGTGAAGACACATTCTCATTCAGCACTTTCATAGCTAGGGTTATATTGACTTCTGCTAAAATTTCAGCCAATTTGTATCTAAACAGTGGCATCGAGTAACGAAACACAAAAAAGTGATTTTTCATGCAATCTCACGTATTACTGCCCCCTTAAGTGCGAAAAGGGAAGATTGAAGGGTGGGAAGCAAGAAGGATATTCTAGCGTATCTGCTGAACCCAGTGGACCGGGTAAAGAGATTCTAACTTATCTTCTGAACCTAGAGAACAGAGTTAAGAGATTATTAACAGCTATTGTGTTTTCAGCGTAGCAATAGGGCCCGATATTTAGACGAGACAAGTATAATGCCGACGAGTCGAAGACGAGTCGCATTATACTTGTTCGAGTCTAAATATCGGACCCTATTGCTTCGATGAAAACACAATAGCGTTTATATAGCTATTCTGACATTAAATTCTGTGTTAAAATCATGTTTTTGTCAGCAACAAGTACCAGAATGGTCCATGTCGTTGATTGCAGACGACGGTTCCCTTTCCGCATGAAGCCACGGAAATAACCGAACATTGAAAAACCCACGGACATGTATTACGGAGAAAACTCGAGATAACCGGATGTTTAGCATTACGTCAATATGCTAGGAATCATATGACGTCATGACGTATCATGCTTGCCTACGTATATTGTATGTTCGAAAGTCTGACTTCTTTTGGGAATTCGCGTGGTGAAGACTGCGGTAAATCTGTAGATGATAAGAGAACAAGGATTGTCTCAAAAGAAACCACTAAATGTTTCAGACCGGCAACTTCCTTTCAACATTGCACTATACAATGGACGTTCTATGTGACAGGAGAGTTTGCTGATTTTGTGTTAAACATTGGAGAGATGATCAGATCGTCTGCTAGAATCAGAGATAGGTCGCTTCAGATTGCAGCTTCTGGAAATTTGCAAGGTTTGTTGCCTGTTAAAGAACTGGATTTTACACGTAATGTATGTCATGTACAGTAAGCAACAACAAAAACACACACAAAGCAAATGGCATCGTCTGTCGACTAGTCACAGAAACAAACCTGGCGAGGTATGCGTGTACTTTATACACGTGGAAGAAACCGGAACCATGCGTCTTTGTTATCGACAATATGCTTTTGGATATTGAGTAAAATGGCCGACTTCCGCCGCATTATGCTTTGATGATCGGAAGAGACCATCCAATCACAGCCCCCGAATTCCCCCACGTGTTCATCAGAATAGCTATATTCTGATGAACACGTGGGGGAATTCGGGGGCTGTGATTGGATGGTCTCTTCCGATCATCAAAGCATAATGCTACGGAAGTCGGCCATTTTTCTCAATATCCAAAAGCATATTGTCAATAACAAAGACGCATGGTTCCGGTTTCTTCCACGTGTATAAAGTACACGCATACCTCGCCAGGTTTGTTTCTGTGACTAGTCGACAGACGATGCCATTTGCTTTGTGTGTGTTTTTGTTGTTGCTTACTGTACATGACATACATTACGTGTAAAATCCAGTTCTTTAACAGGCAACAAACCTTGCAAATTTCCAGAAGCTGCAATTTGAAGCGACCTATCTCTGATTCTAGAAGACGATCTCTCCAATGTTTAACACAAAATCAGCAAACTCTCCTGTCACATAGAACGTCCATTGTATAGTGCAATGTTGAAATGAAGTTACCGGTCTGAAACATTTAGTCGTTTCTTCTGAGACAATCCTTGTTCTCTTATCATCTACAGATTTACCGCAGTCTTCACCACGCGAATTCGCAACAGAAGTCAGACTTTCGAACATACAATATACGTAGGCAAGCATGATACGTCATGACGTCATATGATTCCTAGCATATTGACGTAATGCTAAACATCTGGTTATCTCGAGTTTTCTCCGTAATACATGTCCGTGGGTTTTTCAATGTTCGGTTATTTCCGTGGCTTCATGCGGAAAGGGAACTGTCGTCTGCAATCAACGACATGGACCATTCTGGTACTTGTTGCTGACAAAAACATGATTTTAACACAGAATTTAATGTCAGAATAGCTATATATACGCTATTGTGTTTTCATCGTAGCAATAGGGTCCGATATTTAGACTCGAACAAGTATAATGCGACTCGTCTTCGACTCGTCGGCATTATACTTGTCTCGTCTAAATATCGGGCCCTATTGCTACGCTGAAAACACAATAGCTGTTAATAACTTGTCTGCTGAACCCAGCGAATAATGGAAACTTATCTGAAGACCGAGACGAGATTATAACTTGTCTGTCTGGTGAACCCAGTGAACAGGGGTAAGAGATTCTAATATGTCTGCTGAACCAAGTTGACAAGGGGGAAAGATGTAACTTGTCTGTTGAACCAAAAGTGGACAGTGCAAGGGGAAGTGATTCTAACTTATCTACGGAACCAAGTGAACAGGTGACGAGATGGATGGAATGGTAAGGCGAGGAAACCTATCCTTAGCGGATTATGACTTTATTCAGTTATTCTGCAGAAAAACAGAAATGCTGGAGAAAAACTGTTTGTTTCTGCAGCATTTCTGCATAATGTCATCTTTTGCGAGAGCTACGTTTTTTTCTGCAGTAAAACAGTTTTACAGCAGTAAAATTGAAATCTAGAATGCTGCAGTAAAACGGTGATGTTGTTTTACTGGAGAAAAACTGTTTACACTTTTTCTTCAGCATTTTGGCATTATTCAGTTATTCTGCAGAAAAACAAAATGCTGGAGAAAAACTGTCTTTTCTGCAGCATTTCTGCATAATGTCATCTCCAGAATAACTGAATAATGTCATAATCTGCCAAGAGCCAGTACAAAATGCTGCAGAAAAAATTTAAACAGGTTTTCTGCAGTAAAACAACAGCACCGTTTTACTGCAGCATTCTTGATTTCAATTTTACTGCAGTAAAATGTTTTGTTGCAGAAAAAAAACGCTGCTTCGGCGAAAGATGACATGCAGAAATGCTGCAGAAAAGAACGGTTTTTCTCCAGCATTTGTCTTTTCTGCAGAATAACTGAATAAAGTCATAATCCGCTAAGGATAGAAACCCACCTGATTTGTGTGTGTCAAATATGTACGGTGAAGTTGTAATCGTCTCTGTGGCAGTCTCGCCCCTTTCGTCTTTGACCTTCAGCTGAATGTAAAACCCCGACAATGATGACGTGTCTTCTTCAGTCGCCCAGGAAATGTTGAGTCTGGTTCCCACAGGCTTAACATCCACTGCTGTTAGGTCTGCAAAACATTCCCAAGGAGATTTGAAATAATAAAGCACGAGTTTCGAGGCTTTTCTTAATCTCTTTCATTCCATAATGGGACACAACATGCGTTCGTTCGTGCCTGCTATATATGAGAGATGGAGAGAGAGAGAAAGAGAGGGAAAGGTGAGTAAGTGAGTGAGTGCGTGTATATATATATATATATATATATATATATATATATATATATAGTCCTCAGGACTAGATTACCTTGCGATACGTCCCCCACAAAGGGACTTTGCTCTGTAAATCTCGGTCCCCCTTGAGGAGGGTCTGATGCTCCCAATAGGCTGTCTGTGAAGGGATACTTATTTCTCTCTCTATCTCTGCTAAGAGATTTTAACAAATCTCGGAAGAAAGTCTCTGCTGACTTTCAATTGTTTCTTTCACAATTTCTGATGTTTTATAATGTGTATATGTATATATATATTTTCAAAATTAGATCTAACTTGTTCGCGTATCTATTTCTGGATCTGCAGGCTGGTACAGAGTTACCTCCCTTTAGGCTTTTCAAATTTCCCTCGTTTTAACCTAATTTCTTGGTTAAAACTTGTCTAAATTTCTAAATTCTTTCTTAATAATTATCAATTCCACACTTTGGCCTTAAATCAAAGTGTTTCCCTTCACAGATATCCCCTTGGGGTTGTCAGATGAGAGTAGTCTCCCATGCCAACAGAAGCTACCATTCAGAGAGTGGTTTGCTTCTTAGTTGGATACCATGGGTTGACAACTCTCGCCATCAGTACCACCTGACCACTGATGAGACACATAATAGTGTCGAAACACGTGTCTGGTCTAGGTACAAAAACAATGGACCTCCTCAGGACTAGATTACCTTGTGATACGTCCCCCACAAAGGGACTTTGCTCTGTAAATCTCGGTCCCCCTTGAGGAGGGTCTGATGCTCCCAATAGGCTGTCTGTGAAGGGATACTTATTTCTCTCTCTTTCTCTGCTAAGAGAATTTAACAAATCTCGGAAGAAAGTCTGGTCACCGTGAAAGTTGCATCGCCTTTAAAGCGATCCAATTGAAGTCTTGCAGAAAACTTCTTCTTTACCAAGTCCTGTGTTGAACAGCAGTGAAAAGTTGACCGCTTTTCCTGTTTAACCTTTTCAAAATTAGATCTAACTTGTTCGCGTATCCATTTCTGGATCTGCAGGCTGGTACAGAGTTACCTCCCTTTAGGCTTTTTCAAATTTCCCTTGTTTTAACCTAATTTCTTGGTTAAAACTTGTCTAAATTTCTAAATTCTTTCTTAATAATTATCAATTCCACACTTTGGCCTTAAATCAAAGTGTTTCCCTTCACAGATATCCCCTTGGGGTTGTCAGATGAGGGTAGTCTCCCATGCCAACAGAAGCTACCATTCAGAGAGTGGTTTGCATGGGTTGACAACTCTCGCCATCAGTACCACCTGACCACTGATGAGACACGTACAATAGTGTCGAAACACGTGTCTGGTCTAGGTACAAAAACAATGGTCCTCCTCAGGACTAGATTACCTTGTGATACGTCCCCCACAAAGGGACTTTGCTCTGTAAATCTCGGTCCCCCTTGAGGAGGGTCTGATGCTCCCAATAGGCTGTCTGTGAAGGGATACTTATTTCTCTCTCTTTCTCTGCTAAGAGATTTTAACAAATCTCGGAAGAAAGTCTCTGCTGACTTTCAATTGTTCACAATTTCTGATGATTTATATATATATACACGCACTTACATATATATATATATATGTGTGTGTGTGTGTGTGTCCATTCGTCCTTCTGAACACTCAACCGTTTGATCGTGATTATGTTCCTTCGACTCTGTGCATGAATCCAATTAACTACATACCGCTTAGTTTTGTGGTAATAAGTAGCGGAGTGCAGGAAGTGTTGAGACCACAGAAGACGGTAAAAATGCGGAATTCATACGTCGTTCCAGGTCTAAGTCCATCCACTCTTAAGTGTGTTAAGGACTTCAACACACTCATAGTCTTCGTGGAACCCTGTGAGTTATTCCACTGCAGCATGAAACCTTCAACGGTAGAGGGAGGTTTCCAATGCAACTCAGCCGATGTTGAGTCAACGTGGTCTCCTTGAGCGAGGTAGACAGGTTCAGGTGCTGAAAAAGACACACAAAAAAGAAAGGTCAACACACACACACACACACACACACACACACTGCGCGCGCACACACACTCTCTCTCTCTCTCTCTCTCTCTCTCTCTCTCTCTCTCTCTCTCTCTCTCTCTCTCTCTCTCTCTCTCTCTCTCTCTCTCTCTCTCTCTCTCTCTGTCTCCTCTCGCTTTTACTCTTTGTCTGTTCCTGCTCAGTTGTGCCCTCCATCGTTCCCTGCAGCAGAATCATACTGTAACGAGCTAAACCATTTCACTGAGAGTCTGCATACCGGTACAGACGTCCACTTGGAGCGGCGTACTCTGCCTGGTAATGGTGACAGCTGTGATCTCGACCGTGTATCGTGTGGCAGCGCTCAGCCCCTCCAGCCTGGTCGATATCCCAGTCACCTCGCTATCTCGTCTTCCTTCCAGGATGACTACACGGTAACTGTTAGCATCGCCCTCCCCTGGAGTCCAGTGCAAGCTGATGCATCTCTGGCGACCATATAGGCACACATCCCAGTCAGCTTCTGTCGGGGCGCTCGGGGCTGCAAGAAAAGAAGAAAATATAATCAGGGCTGTTGGAACGATAGATGCTGTTTTAAACACAATGATTCCCTGGATAAATAGCATCATACAAATAGTATGACACGGACCATTTTGGAATCAATCGTCTTCGCCAGATACAAATAAGTCGCGTGAAGCGATACAAAAACATTTAGTCAATCTGTAGGCATCAAACTCCCAAAAACAGTCATTGGCGAAACTACATTTAGATACACCCGGCTAACCATACCCGAAGACCAAGACGGGTCTCGCTTTTCTCCGCGAAGCATGCGAACATTATACTCAACCTATTTTCTTTAATTCTGACCGTGTTTTTAGAGTAAACATACCATATCTATATAATTTTAAATTCAGGAGAAGATGAGGAATACAATGCAATATTTGTTTATTCTATAAGTGAAAATTTGTTTTTAATGACAACTTTAATGCGCGAACTAATTCAGTAACAGTTAAGCTTCTGAGTTGAAATTCACAATCAAAGTCCGGACTGAGTCAAATATTGCTTGACACAAATTTCAATCAATTTGGTTGAAAAATGAGGGCGTGACAGTTCTGCCTCAACTATCTCAAGTAGGGGAAGGGCCCCTAATATGGACCACTTTTTGTTTCATGTTGATAACTAGCTTGTTTTCTTGTGAAGAAGTTTCATTTTGTGTTTGGTAGTCCTTCTCTCTTAGGTTAACCGTTGGGCCTAATTAGAGTGAAATCGCTTTGATAGACACTCAGCAAAAATTAAATACAGAAAAAATCACAAAAGGTCCATATTAGGAGCCTGGGCGCCCAATATGGACCAGTGAAGCGGCCTTCACAAATCACTGTAAAAAGCCCCCTATACTTCAAAATAACATGATAAAACTTAGTGTGCAAGCCAGACTAATTAAAATATGCTTTAGATTTATCTGTTTCGGGTTGATGAGAGCATTATTTGAAGCACACCAGGAAACTGAAGAAGCTTATCAAAAACAGAGTGAAAATAAGTGAAATTATCAACTTCCCCACAAAAAAGACTATTTGTTATATTTTGTTGAAATCTCGAGGGCTAGTTATAGGTTATTTTCAGCAAGCTTTTTAATGAATTAATTAAAATTGCCTTTAGCTTTTATTTTCTTCGATTTGTTGAAGGCGGTCCATATTAGGGGACTCACACATACTTTGAGGTTTTGCTATTATTTTTTGTTTTCAGTAGAAACTCGGGGTAACCACTGCTAAAATTTAACAAATACGGTTTTAGCTGTCATGTATAGCCATTTTTGTGTGATAAAAGCTTTGGCTGTGGACAGAAACGAGTCCGTTTTAGGCGGCAAATTTAGAGTGAACGCTGCCAAAAGTGAAAAAAAGGGAAAAAGCCTAACGGTTTTGAGGTTTTTGTTTCTTCCATTGTTTTGACATGTGCATGTTATCCAGAGAGGGTGAATAAAGCGAATGAAATTGTTTTGAGCGCTCTAGCGCCGTTTGTTTGCCAGAACAGGAGGTGGTCCATATTAGGAGCCGGTCCATATTAGGAGCCTTTCCCCTACCTCTCCCGAAGATAGTACTTTTCGGCTATATTTACAGTTTCAAGCTGTCAGGACAACTTCTGTAGAGGTTTTCTGGGGAAACTGAAAGGTAGCCTCGTCAGGGGACAACTATTCAAAACCCATATCCTCATTATTTTGTTTCTCGATAGAAAATAATGATTTATGGATGATTATTATATTTCCCTTTTGGGGGTAAACTTGAATGTACTGGTGGTTGATTATCCAGGTTGCTCTCAGTGATTGAGGCTTTCGTTGCAGAAAATCCTTTCATTAAATGAGGGTTTGTGGATCTCTTTTTATATTTTGCCCTTGATATGGCTGTTGCTCTCTTAAAGTGAGGCAGATTGAGTTGACGTATCTCTCAGTGGTTGTGGCTTTTGTTGTGGAAGTACCTCTCATTAATTGAGGGTACAGTGCTATCTTTGTATCTTGTCCACAATTAGACTGTTGCTCTCTTAAAGTGAGGCAGATTGAGTTGACGTATCTCTCAGTGGTTGTGGCTTTTGTTGTGGAAGTACCTCTCATTAATTGAGGGTACAGTGATATCTGTGTATCTTGTCCACGATTGGACTGTTGCTCTCTTAAAGTGAGGCAGATTAAGTTGACGTATCTCTCAGTGGTTGTGGCTTTTGTTGTGGAAGTACCTCTCATTAATTGAGGGTACAGTGATCATATACTGTTCAAAAAAAGAAACGCATAGCTTGTAATATTTGGTTAATTTAGTTATATAGCTACAAGGATATCCACCAAACTGCAGAAAATGTTTATCTGGTCGTCGACCTTTCGTCCATTGCCACAAGTGAGCTCTGCACGTGACGCATGCGTTATCAGTGGCTACAATGTCAAAATTGCTCATTTGGCATGACCACTCGTCATGCTTCAGTGTAATCTCGTGAAACTCGGGGAATATTGAGCTCTCACCATGTCTTCCAAAACCCATAAAAGCGGATTGTTCGCCACAAAGAAATCAGACGACAATTCAGCGACGAAAGATGGCCCGATTGAGCAGAGAAGACCGCCAAATTGCATTGGGTCGTTTACAAGCAGGCCAAAGTCAAAGTGCAATCGCCAGGCACTTCCACGTGTCCCAGAGCACCATCAGTAGACTGTGGGTCAGGTTTCAAGCCACTGGCTCCGTTGCTGACTTGCCACGAGCGGGAAGACCAAGGGCGACAACTGCTGCTCACGACCGCTTCATACGGCTCCGCCACCTCCGGAATCGTTTCCTGTCGGCCTCATCTTCTGTCCAGGCTCTCCCCGGGCCACACCGATTATCGGACCAGACCGTGCGGAACCGCCTGCATGAAGCTGGTTTGAGAGCTCGCAGACCTCACAGAGGAGCTGTCCTCACCCGCCGCCATCGCCAGAACCGAGTGCAGTGGGGCAACCAGCACCTTCGCTGGACCGTCCGGAATCACTGGAGACACGTGTGGTTCAGCGACGAGTCCTACTTCCTGCTCCAGCGACATGATGGTCGGAGGAGGGTCTACCGGAGAGTAAACGAACGTTACGCGCCCAACTGTGTGGATGAGGCACCCGTTCATGGTGGTGGAGGCGTCATGGTGTGGGGGGCGATCAATACCGCTGGAAGGAGCACCCTGGTGCACGTCCAAGGGCGCATAACTGCCCAGCGATACGTGGAGGAAATTCTGCGCCCACACGCCCTTCCTCTTCTGGCTGACCAGGATGCCATATTCCAGCAGGACAACGCTCGCCCGCACACAGCACGACTCACCACCCAGTTCCTCACCGACCACCATGTCCAGACATGAACCCGATAGAACACCTCTGGGATGAATTGGACAGACGTGTGCGCAGGCGAGAAGAAGCGCCGGCAAATCACCGCGATCTATTGCAGGCACTTCAGGAGGAGTGGGACACCATCCCACAGCAAGATATCCGGCATCTGATCCAGTCCATGCCCAGAAGGTGCCGGGCAGTTGTTGCTGCTCAAGGCAGTCACACCCCCTACTGACTTGACAGCCTCGGCACCCAATCGTATTGATTGACTGATTGATTTGAAGATGCAAATGAACTGTGTGTGCATTCAACTGTGTCCATACCAAATTTCAAACAAATAATCTAAATATTGGATTTTCTGTTAATTTTTTCGAAAAATAAAACAAATTTGGCAAGTAGCAACTATGCGTTTCTTTTTTTGAACAGTATATATCTTTATATTGTCCTCGATTAGACTGTTGCTCTCTTAAAGTGAGGCAGATTGAGTTCAAGTATCTCCGGATAGCAAAAAGTAAAAAGAAAAACCGGATATGACGTCATCAAAGACATTTATCAAGAAAACGAATATCATACCCAGGAACTGTCATGTCAAGTTTGATGAAGATCGGTCCAGTAGTTTTGTCTAAATCGCTCTACACACACACACACACACACACACACACACACACACACACACACACACACACACACACCACGACCCTCGTCTCGATTCCCCGTCTGTGTTAAAACATTTAATAACAAGAAGAGCAAACGCTCGATCGAGTCACTTTCGCAGTTCTGAATATTATATGAGGCATCAGATGGACAGGAAGAAATTGCTATTCACAACACAATGCATACCTGAAGCATACCTGTGACCTTGAAAAAGTCAAAGGTCACCAAAGCAGACGTCAAAGTGTAGAGGTCACTGGGAGTCACGTTCACATAAAATTTGAGCCCGGTCACTTTTATAGTTTCCGAGAAAAGCCCAACGTTAAGTTGTGTGTTGCCGAACAGAAAAGGCTAGTTATCTCCCTTGTTTTTCTGATAACGTTCGTAAAAGGCTACAGATGTAAATACTTTGATGTAAAGAATAATCCTACAAAGTTTCAATCACATCCGATGAACTTTGTCAAAGATATAAAATGTCTCATTTTTCCTTTGACGCTGACCTGTGACCTTGAAAAAGGTCAAAGGTCAACGAAACCATCGTTAAAGTGTAGAGGTCATTGGAGGTCACGACTAAACAAAATATGAGCCCGATCGCTTTGATAGTTTCCGAGAAAAGTCCAACGTTAAGGTGGTGTCTACGGACGGCCGGCCGGACGGCCGGCCGGACAGACTAACACTGACCGATTACATAGAGTCACATTTTCTCAAGTGACTCAAAAACTGGACTAAATGTAAAAAGGAGAAGTAATAAATTGGGAATAAGAACAAGAAGATAAGAAGACAAGAATAAGATAGAAGAGAACCTGAAGATTAAAACGTTGTGATTAGCAACACGTTCGATCACAGCTCGCAAGACTAGGCAAACAGATACGTGGGCAGGTGGACAGACAAATATCTCTCTCCAAATGATTTTTCTTGAAAGCACATCACGTAGTAAAAGGCAGTATACTTTAATTAGAAAGCAGTTTCCATTTGCATTGAATACCTTTATTTTAAATGAAAGGATTATTGCAATAAGATTATCCATTGAGAATAGAGATGTGTGTGATTTATTATGCTTTAATTCAACTATTAGTCCTAAAAAGTTGAAAAGGCTAGATAGTATTCAGTCCTCCTTCTGGGGCAAAGTACTCCGAGTCTGGTTGGAAAATAATAAACGGCACTCTCCTGCGTCTCTTAAGATGGCATGCATATGGAATAATGTCCATATAAAATATCTAAATAATGTAATTTATTTTGACAATTGGGCAAAAAAAGCAATAACACATGTCAATGACCTTTTAGAAAATAATACCATATTGTCATTTCAGAATGTACAGAGGTTAATTGGTCCTTCACCAGAACTATATTTAGGGGTACCCGTATTTACAGTACACTGTTATTCACTCTGCTTTGTCTCGTTATTTAAAGAAAAATACCGATTACGTATGTTATTGAAGAATTTTCGAAATTGTATTTTAATGATAAAATAATGTTAAAAGTTAGAGATTTTCAAAATTGTATGACAGATACGAAATATAGTCAACCCTGTTGTGTTCGATTTTGGTTGAAAAAAATTGATATTGATGAAAAAAGTTTAGGCTTAATGCAAAAAACACAAAAACAAAAAAACAGATTAAGAGAATTGCAATGGAAGATATTGCACAATATATACCCAACCAATATTCTTCTCTTAAAAATGGGACTCGTAAATAATATAAGATGTTTGATGGGTTGTTGACAGACCAGCTTTTTTGTCGGTCCGAGGGGGAGCATATCGTCTTTTGTTTTATATTTATTGACCAAGACCGAAGGCCGCGGTCAATAAATATTAAACAAAAGTCGATATGCCCTCCGAGGACCGACAAAAAAGCTGGTCTGTCAACAAACCACCAAACATCGTTTTTGTCATCATTTTGGTAGTGAGAAAATAAGTGCACAATCAACCCAGGGAGCCATGCTTTCAAACACGGGTTCCGTGTTGATAACCACGCGAGTCCCGGTTTGATAACCACTGGCAATCAAAGCTGGCGTGTGAAAGGAACTTTCTGTGTTTTTGAGTTCATTAAATGTTGGGATGAATATGTCAGGTTTGAGGATGCACAGTTCTGTAGGTTCATCTCGGTATTCCACCCCCTCGGCTTTCTGTTGTAAATATTAAGCTGAGTGATCGAATGTGGAAGCTACGTTTGGTCAAAGGTCACAGAAGATTTGCGTCGTGCAGCGAAGGAATGAATCGCGATCTTGTTTCCGACTCAGTACCTCTTTGTTTTTCATTAGACCTGTCATTCTGCTTGCTCGGCTTTGTTAGATGTTTGCATATCTTGTTGCTATTTTCTTTGCTTTTATTATTGTTTCTTATTTGTGCTTCGTTTATCGATACAACGTCTTGTGCACGGGTCAAAATGTGTGTGTCAGGGGTCGTTTTACTTGAACTTGACGTTCGTGTTTCTCCGAACGTCTGTGTATCGAAACACAGATCTATACACGCACTCCATGACTCTGTAAGAAGACAAAACATATCGCTAGGTTTCATTTGTTTTTGATGAATGTATGACCTTTCATGAAGTAGTTTTGTTTTTTGTTTACTTTTGCCAGTTTGCCAGTTCGTTTTTGGAACTTTGCAAAGCAGTGTCGTGCCGTCTGTTTAGGTCTGGGGAAACACCAATGAAAAGAACCGAAGAATCCCCGCGAGCGTTTCTATTGGGTTTGCTTTTGATTATCCATGTATAACCTGCTTCCTGCAACTATGGTAACCGGGGAACATGAGATTTATTTCCCGGGTGGTTGTGAATGAAAACTCGTGAAAATGATGACAATATAAGATGCTTGATGGGTTGTTGACAGACCAGCTTTTTTGTCGGTCCGAGGGGGAGCATATCGTCTTTTGTTTTATATTTATTGACCAAGACCGAAGGCTGCGGTCAATAAATATTAAACAAAAGTCGATATGCCCCCCGAGGACCGACAAAAAAGCTGGTCTGTCAACAAACCACCAAACATCGTTTTTTTCATCATTTTGGTAGTGAGAAAATAAGTGCACAATCAACCCAGGGAGCCATGCTTTCAAACACGGGTTCCGTGTTGATAACCACGCGAGTCCCGGTTTGATAACCACTGGCAATCAAAGCTGGCGTGTGAAAGCAACTTTCTGTGTTTTTGAGTTCATTAAATGTTGGGATGAATATGTCACGTTTGAGGATGCACAGTTAGTTCTGTAGGTTCATCTCGGTATTCCACCCCCTCGGCTTTCTGTTGTAAATATTAAGCTGAGTGATCGAATGTGGAAGCTACGTTTGGTCAAAGGTCACAGAAGATTTGCGTCGTGCAGCGAAGGAATGAATCGCGATCTTGTTTCCGACTCGGTACCTCTTTGTTTTTCATTAGACCTGTCATTCTGCTTGCTAGGCTTTGTTAGATGTTTGCATATATCTTGTTGCAATTTCTTTGCTTTTATTATTGTTTCTTATTTGTGCTTCGTTTATCGATACAACGTCTTGTGCACGGGTCAAAATGTGTGTGTCAGGGGTCGTTTTACTTGAACTTGACGTTCGTGTTTCTCCGAACGTCTGCGTATCGAAACACAGATACACGCACTCTATGACTCTGTAAGAAGACAAAACATATCGCTAGGTTTCATTTGTTTTTGATGAATGTATGACCTTTCATGAAGTAGTTTTGTTTTTTGTTTACTTTTGCCAGTTTGCCAGTTCGTTTTTGGAACTTTGCAAAGCAGTGTCGTGCCGTCTGTTTAGGTCTGGGGAAACACCAATGAAAAGTAGTTTTGTTTTTTGTTTACTTTTGCCAGTTTGCCAGTTCGTTTTTGGAACTTTGCAAAGCAGTGTCGTGTCGTCTGTTTAGGTCTGGGGAAACACCAATGAAAAGAGTCGAAGAATCCCCGAGCGTTTATATTGGGTTTGCTTTTGATTATCCATGTATAACCTGCTTCCTGCAACTATGGTAACCGGGGATTTATTGCCTGGGGAACATGAGATTTATTTCCCAGGTGCTTGTGAATGAAAACTCGTGAAAATGATGACAATGATAAATATCCATATTGTATAGAACAAGTTGATTATATTGAACACTTTTTTTTCCACTGCAGTCAAATTCCCCAATTGTGGAAGCATATTCGAACCAATTGTTTTACGTTCGATATGTAACATAGCAATTGTTATGCATGTAACAGATGAGCTGATTGGTGTGCTAATTAAGGATGGTTTAACACATGATATGTACAAGTATCTTACTCATTTAATATTGATTGAAAAAATGTGTATTAGTAAATATAGATTTTTAAAGGGATTAAACCCTCAGGGGCCTGTTATAAAACAATAGAAAGTTTATTTTGAGTGTTTGAAATGTTAATAGAGTTTGATAAGAAGGCTTATGAGTGATAACATATTTATGTGATAGTGAAATTAAAAGGTTGTATGATAGACTGAAGTTGTTTGATACATTATTAATTACAAGTTTTTGTTTAAAGTGGGAGAATGATGACACAACTGTCGGAGCTAGAGATTGCATAAGCAAACGGAGATTTTAAATTTTTAGGCAATTTAATTAATAATAATATATAATAATAATAATAATAATTGTCAGTAAGTACTGGTGTCACATGACTGATGTGAAACAGTTGATTGGCTAATGGCAGTGCGCTTAAAAATGTTATCGCACTCCATAGCGCACTCTTGGAGTGCGATACATTTTCCAGAGAGTGTATTCTTCCGCCCTTTGCCACAGCGAGGCTGTGCCCCTTCTTTCGATTTGAGAATATTCTTCTCATCCTCGGTGTTAGTGACATGTAGCTTAACTTCTCCAAATTACCAAATGATGCTAAATTTCCTGCGGCTACAGGCAGAAGTATTTTTCTGACAGATTTCATGCGCCTGTGCCACTGTGACTGAGTGAGGCTGTGCCTGCTTTCCACTTGAGAAGATTCTTCTAATCCTTCATTTGAAGTCAGTGACATGCAGCTCAGCATCTCCACATTAACATAATGATGATTAAGCATCAAATTCGCAGCGGCTTACAGAAAACACAAGTGTTATTCCGATAAAGTCAGTACCAGCTAGATCAGCATTTGGAAGTTGACTGCAGACGGCACAGGAATGCGACGGCATCAGCTCATTAAATGAATGGTTTCCGCATTATTATTTCAAGGCAACAACTATCGGAATCAAAAACATGTAGGGTTCAGAACGTTTTTACCATGTGATAGACTTACTACCAGCCTCCCTCATGAGTTCAGATGCAACACAAGACATTTACTTTTGGAGACTGGTTCGATTGCCCTAGCAGACGACATAAAACCCGCTTTCAAACGCTCAGCAAATTAACATGTTGGGCAAATGTGAAGGAAAAAACGATGGGGATATAATACGTGTAGGGTTCAGAGCATTCTTACCGTCCATATTTAGTACCAGACTCCCCGATGAGTGTACATACAACACGAGAAACATACTACATTTATTTTGAAAATGAGCTAACACTCGAACAGGCCCGGGAGTCAAATCAGGGGGCGTCACTCTGCACAGTCAATCGGTCGAAGCGCGAAGGTTTCGAATCGCAAACAACTAAGCTCACAGTCCTTTCTTCGAGTTAAGATGAGGTCTCTATGAAAGAACTTCACTTTTTAGATTAATGCTACACTGGAATTTACCAACAGAAATTAAAACAAGAGTTTGTGTGTGACAGAAAGCACGACAAACTTGAGACAGCACACACAAAAGTAGATCCAACACGACCTGACCACACTGTTATTGCCTATCCAAATGCGCGTAGCAAAATGTGCGTTGTGAATCTTGTTTTTTGTCTTGCGGTACTGACAATATCGTTATTGAAACTATCACAGTGCGCTAAGAGATTTACAGAGCAAATCTAGAAAATTATTATTGAACTCACCGCTACGCGCTTCGTTCAATAATTATTCATTTTCTCGATTTGCTCTATAAATTGCTTAGCGCACTGTGATGTCTTAAGAACTTAAATAATAATAATAATAATAATAATAATAATAATAATAGTTATAATAATAAGAATAAGAATAAGAATAATAAAAGTCAGTAAATACTGGTGTCACATGACTGATGTGAACAAGTTGATTGGCTAGTGGCAATGCGCTTAAAACTGTTAGCGGCCTAACTTTTCCACAGAGCGTATTCTTCCGCCCTTTGCCACAGCGAGGCTGTGCCCCTTCTTTCGATTTGAAATGATTCTTCTCATCCTCAGTGTTAGTGACATGTAGCTTATATTCTCCACATTACCAAATGATGCTTGACCCTAAATTTCCTGCGGCTAAAAGCAGAAGTGGTTTTTTTCTGACAGATTTCATGCGCCTGTGCCACAGTGAAGCATGCCTCTTCTTTTGACTTGCGAAGATTCTTCTCATCCACCGTGTTAGTGGCATGTAGCTTATCATCCACATTACCAAATGATGATTTAGCATATAAGTCCCACGACTGTTTCGACGGTTGAAAGTGAATCATACCGTCAACAAACACCATTTTTGAGGGTAGGCGTGGTCACGGACCTGTGACATCATACCAAAGTATTACTCAGATACCAGAAACACATTTGTGAGCAGAAGAAAGACTGATCTTCAAATACAGAGAAAGGGGGAATGTACGTTCTGGCTCACCGATTCCGACAGACCCTAAATATTAACGCAAAATAGGCTTCTGGACTAAACTTTTACTAAAATGAAACATGCGACAAAATCAGAAAAATACTGCATAAATCCATACAAAAAAAAATACAGTAAAGTAAGGTTGTTTTGAACCAATGCCGGGTCTGTCGGAATCGGTAACCCAGAACGTACATTCCCCCTTTCTCTTATACAACATTCTTAAGCTCAATACGCTCTCTCATTTACAAACTTTACTTCATGTGTTCTTTCACTGTTAGAATTATATCTGATACATGCAATGTGACTGTCTAAACGAATAGTTAACTCTTTACAAGTGATTCTATTTTTACTTTTTCTTCCCGTCCTATTTGAATCCCCTTTTTTAAAAACTGCTTTTTCAGATCTTCTATATCGATTGGCTTGTTATATTCAGCTCGTGTTTTTGTTTGAATACTTGCTTTCTTACTTTTGTAGTCATCAAAGTCTGTTTGTATCTGTTTGAATTCTTCGTCAGAAACTTTTGAATCTTCAAGTGCTTTACTGATAGACAGTTTTAGGCTAGACAATTTTGATGATGCAAGAGTGGAAATGGATTCGTGTTTTTCAAGCTTTTTCACAATTTTTTTCATTATAGCTGATGCTATAAATGATAAACCACCAACTGCTGCTGCGACACCACCTAGGATTAGAGAAACTGGAGTCCCTACTCCGGTAGCTAACAGAATTGTTCCCGTTACACCTGCAGCTGATGCAAGGATAGTAGAACCAGTGCTGGCATTAGAAAGGCTGTTGTAAGTTGTTGAGTACTTACGTCTAGCGCGAGAATATTTTTCTAATTCATCTTCTAGTTGTTTTTGTATATTACTAATGTGTGCCAGTCTGAATTGTTGACTTTCTGCTGCACTTTCATCAATATTAGGATAAAGCTTCACACTGCTAGTCATCTTTTAATGCAAAATATAAAATATTTATCTTAATTCTCACTGGCCAGTGTTTCTGCTAAGCTTTGAAGCTGTTCATTGCTTAACACCTTATCTGTATAGTAGAAAGCAATCAAATCAAGATAAGTAAGATTAATACTTCTTATTTCTGTTAAATTATTTATATCTGCGTTAACAACAACATTTTGGTTTGACGTCTGTTTTTTTATTGTGTTAGAATCCTTTTGAACAGCAATAAATACTCTGACTTCTTCAACATTTAATGGTCTCCAGTTGAGATTTATTCCTCTCATTAGAACAGTGTTTGTGGTTTCTTCCCTTTTCCTGACAACTATATCAAATATCATAGTTGCATTCTGCCCTATTGGAAGCTTGGGTATAAAATCGACAATGGTGTCAGCGTCCTTTTCAACACTTTGTTTTCTGTGAATGAGATAGTTGTTCTTATGGAAAGGTTTAACTGCAACTTCTCCCCTGCTGTTAATCGCAGGAACAAGGCTAACAATTAGTGGTTTAGCATTGATTGACTTACGGAATGTGTCGTCTTTTCCAACAAGAGTGTATGGACTCACAAATTCAAACTTCATTTCCCAGTCAATCTTTTTCATAACAGGACTAAGTACCCATTTTTTATTCTGATGTTTCCACATGTAGAATGTGTCATCGACAATTGGATCAGGTACATTAACATCACGGATTTGACCTAGTTTGAGGAATCTTGGTTTCTTTTCATCGTCGATTTCCTTTCTCTTGTAATGACCAGTGTCTGTAAACTCGAATGCATACACTGCACCAACTTCAGCATTGCTCTCAAAGTCGATAGCGTCTGCTAAATCTTTCAACTCTATAGTTGAACATGCAACAGGATAAGCTATTGTAGGTCCACTCGACATTTTAATACTCAATATTTTATGGAACTATTTCCAATGTAATGTTAAACAAACAATCAACTGGTTGTCCACTTTGATTTTTCAGATCAATGTGTAGGAATTCATGACACCCTTCCTCCAAGTCCTTGAACTGAAGTGTCTTAAATGTTGGCACGTGCATTTTACAAAAAGAGGCATCACTCGGTGGAAGAATCCTAAGCAGATCAGAACGCTGATCATTAAACAGATTATAGGATGTGTTAAGCTCTCTCATGTGAACAAACAGTACACTGTTAACATCCATGTCAATGGGACGTGTTCCCTTGTATATTTTTGTAATTCCAAGCATATCAAGGAGTTTGGTTGGAAACTCAACGTTTACTTCTCTAGTTTTGGGCATAGTAAGAGTAGCAATGAGACTTGCATGATTTAAACTCGCTGTAATACCTACTGGAGCAAACAATTCTTTCTCTAAAGTGCAGAAGTCATAGTAACCATCTTCTACAGAATGTTTTTTACCATTAATTCTAACCCAGTTGTTAGCCTTTTTTTTACTGATATTATACCAAGTAACCTTGTACATAATTTCATGCAGTGCAACTTTCATTCCTCCATTTTGATTGTTGATAGGGGTTGCAAGTTTAACTGGCACACTAGTCTTCACATTTGTTAGTGTGATAAACATTTTTTATTCAACAACAAAAATGATTCAGTATAAATTCAACAAAGACGTTAAATACAAAACTGGACCATATTACAATCCAAAGACTATTTCTTTCCATGAGTTGGACTTTGCTGTAACAGAAACAGAATCCATTCGCGTTAAAGTGCCTGACCCATTCCATTCTTACCTAAATCCCCCAATCAAAAATGATAGTGTTCCAAAGATGTGGAACTCTCACCCAATTCAGTTCTATCAGAATCAGTTAAACTTTGCAATATTCTGTGCAACCACAGGATGTGGAGTGTCCTATGCAGACCACATGAATAATTCAAACTTACTGACAAAGTGTGTGTACACATTTCACGTTTACTATCAGTGCAGGAGAATCTTGTCTGAACTTCAGGCACCAATGCCGCATGAAAAGAGCTGGAACCCATTCAACAATAGGATAAACATGAAAGTGTATGAGCGTCTCTGCAATGAATTCAATATAGATTTTAAGACCGACTTTAGGCAAAAGCAAGACAAAAACCATGGCATGGGAACACTATATTTATGGGGTGTCCACAGGAGGTATAATTTTGATTACTGGCCAGGTCATACATCTTTTTCTTCAAATGTGCAGGTACAGTTAGGATCAATAGAACAACAGCACCACAATGCATGGACTACTTTTATATTAGACACCGGCAAAGGTTTCACTGGATCAGGTGTTGAAAGGATCAATGAATCTATCCGAACATATGCGTGGTGCTTGCTAGGCTCGCAGGCACAGACACGATCAAACATAATGAGAACAAGCACAGGGTTTGGTGCACAGAAACAGTTGTTATCAAATTTAGAAGATGTCATAAACTCTGCAGTTGATCTGCCTTCCAGCATCAAAAGGTATCAAGACTCTCTCCGTTATGCAAGATCAAAAGTTGACTTTGCTGTTGGTAACGGCCTTTACATGTTACCTTCTGATCTCCAGCTGCAGATTGGAACAATAACAAATTATAACAATGAAATCATTATTGCTAGTGACACCCAGCCGCTTGGAAAGGGTGAAGAACTGAATTCAGAAATCAGAACGATGCTACAGCCATATCACAATGAACAGAAACAAAGCGTGACAAGTGAAGATCGGGCTGCAGGTGAAGATCATTCTGTCACTAGGGATGATCAAGCTGTTAGTATTAGTGATGATCATGAATCGCAGAAGACTGCTCTAGTAATTGGTGGAGTGGGTGTAGGCTTACTTTTGCTTTATTCTCGTTAGCAGAACACCTGCAATTAAAACTATTAGAGTCCAGAGATGTTCAGCCATGAAACCAACAACTTTACCTGCAAAAGATAACAGCCAGCTAACAATTGAACCAATGATTCCTGGAAGTGCATCCAAAGCTTTTGCTGCTAGTTTCTTTAATAGTTCTGCAATGTGTTTGAGTTGTTTCTTTACCCATCCCGGATCAGATGGAGATGAAGGTGAAGGTGGAGGTGGAGGTGTGACAGTGCCACCTGTGAGTGTTAACACTAATGTGCTTATTGCAAATCCTAACGCAGTTAATATACTAGCTATTGTGATTCCCTGCTCTCTGAAAAGCGTTCTAATTCTTTCAGCAAGAGTTGTGTCTTCGTAAAGGATTCTTTGAATTGTATTTTTTATTCTGCTGACCTGTGTTCTCAGTTGTTCTCTATTGTTACTTAGAACTTCTAACCTTATGGCTTTCTCCTCCTGCAAATCTTTTAAACGCTTAGAAATTCTGTTTTTTACTTCTTGTTCTAGGTTCAAATCATCAGCATCAGCAAGTTTTTGTTTCTCTTTGTTTATATCTTCATCCAGCTGACCTAGTTTTGACAGATTATTTGCTATTTCACCTCTGATGGTTTGTAGTGATTGATTAAGGGCTTCTATTTCTCTCATAGGTAATAGTTCATGTGGAGTCTTCAGTGAAGTTTCCTCAGAAAAAGAAGTCTCTATCTCTTGTATAAGTTGATCAGCCTCATCTGCAAGTTTATTAAGATCTTGCAATGGAACAGATTCTATTTGAGTAGCAGTTGGTAGTCCTAGTTCTGCTTGTTGAAGTAAGGAAACAACATGGGAAGATGATGACCGTGTGCTAGGCACAATATCTAATTGCCTAAGTCGATTAGCAGTAAGTTTTTGTTTTAGTGAAACTTTTGATAGAAACTTAGCAGGATTAGATTTATATGTAAGTTGGACTTTTTCTCCTTTATCGCTAGTTGTATATAAATGATTTGCTTCCATTTTGAACTGGTTTGGATCTAAAACATCAGGTTCTTCTCCTAAACTTTTGTAGAAATCTCTAACTTTACCTTCCAGAAGTTCATGTCGTGCCACCTCATAATGCAGTGAATGATGGTAGGGAACCAAAGGGATTGCTTCGCTCATGTCGTCCGCTGGCTCAAATAAATCTTCAAATCCACCTTCTGCCATTTGTAACTTATTTTTTATTTTGAAAATAAAAAAAGATGGCACAATCGTTCGGTTCTGTTCTTGATCCTTACAGAAGGCTGAAAGAACCTCTCGGGGTAAAAGGAATAAGGCAAACAGTTATAGTTACAAATAATCCTTCTACTATTGATCAGAATGAAATACTTACTGTTAGGTTTCCTAATCTAGGTAAGAACGATGTTATTGTACCAGGCACTGTAAGACTATCATTCAAATTAGAATTAGAATCTGGCTCAGATGAAAATAGGACTTTGGCTTATAATGTAGGAAGAGCAATTGTGAGGAAGATTACTGTCAAACTGGAAGGGCGGGAAGTGATGTCATTGAATAATGCAGATGTATTTTTAGTTTACGCAGATAATTGGTTGACTGACAATGAAAAGAAAAACAGAGTGTTTCAAGGGATTCAGTCAGACAATGGGATAAAAGTTAGAATAGGAGCCGGAGATAAAGCTGACAACAAAAAAGATAACGCTGTCAATGTTGCTTTTGGAAACAAATTTTGTATTCCACTTGACTTTGAACTCATAAATTCACATCCTCCCTTCTATCAAGGAGCATTGCGTGACAGGCTGTCATACGACCTGACTTTCAATAGTTATGATCGTGTTATGCTTTCACAAGACCCGGAAGCAAAGTATAAGGTGTCTGGAATTTCTTTAGAGTTTGATGTTGTAAACCATCCTGAACTGGCTAGACTTATAGAAAATCAGTACAGTTCTAAGCTGCCTATCTATTATGAAAGAGTGTTGAATCACAGTACACTTTCAAAAAGCCAGGCTGATCCAATCTGGAACATTAACTTGAATACACCAGCTAGGTCAATGAAGGGAATACTTATGTTGTTTGAGGAACCAAAAGATTCATATGAAAGGCAAATAGAAAAGTTTTACAATCCACTAATCAATAGAGTATATTGCACAATTGAAGGGCAGCCAAACCAAATATTTGCATCTGGCATGCTGCCATACCAACACTATGATGAAGCAAGAAAGTACTTTACTGGAGGAAGATTGAAAGACCCAACATCTGATCTTGTGGCTAAAGATCTACATTTACACGGTGTTGGCGTAGAAGATTTCTTGACAAATAAATATGCGTTATGGCTGGATCTCAGAACAACTGACGACAACAAACTGCATGGAAGTGGAAGGCGAATTGAAAACGGATCAGAAGGAATCACAATACAAATTGAAAAGGAAGTAGGGAGTAGTAGTAAATCAGTTAAGATCTACGTGTTTGTTGTGTCAGATGCGCAGTTAAACATCTCTGAAAGCAGATTACAGGATATTGTTTATTGAACGTGTTAAAATGAAGTATCTAGATTTTCTTCCAAAAGATCCACACTGTTCTTTGATTTGTGGGGCAACAGGTTGCGGCAAAACAAGATATGTTTTGGATTTATTACAGACTGTTTACATAAATCACTTTGAACACATAGTCATATTCTGTCCAACCATAAAGCATAACAAAACATACAAGGAGAGAAAATTCATATGGTCTGATCAAAATATATTTATTGTAAATCCTTCTGATCGTCTAAATGTTTGCTTGGAGCATTATTTCGATCTTTTTCAGAACACGCCAACACTGTTTATTATTGATGACTGTGCAGCAGAACGTGACATTGTTAGAAAGAAAAGTGCACTAGCAAAGCTTGCATTCAGTGGACGACATGCATTAATATCAGTTTGGATATTAACACAAAAATACAATGCAGTTCTGAAAGACTTTAGAGAGCAACTCAAAACAATAACATTGTTCTATTCAAAGGACCGTGACAGTTTTGAAGAGTGTCTTCGAGAAAATGATGTCATTGAAAACAAACAGGAGAGAGAAAGAATAAAGAATAATCTGAAATCTTCTAAGCACTCGAAACTGGTTTTAAAAACTGATCAACCAGTTCAGTATGTATGTTTGTAGAAATCCTTGCTAAGTTCTTGTCAAGTTCTTACTCAAGTTCTTGTCAAGTTCTTACTCAAGTTCTTGTCAAGTTCTTGTCAAGTTCTTACTCAAGTTCTTGTCAAGTTCTTGTCAAGTTCTTGTCAAGTTCTTACTAAGTTCTTGTCAAGTTCTTACTCAAGTTCCTACCTAAGTTCTTGTTAAGTTCCTACCTAAGTTCTTACTCAAGTTTAATTTCTAGATTTTAATTTTATTCTGCATCAAAATAAAATGAACTGTGATGAATTGCTGATGCAGACTGCTACAGATATTGAAATCTGTGACAGTAGGACTATACCTGATAAAAAAGAAAGATTGTATTCACTTGCTGTTTGTGGAAAAACAAAACACTACCTTGGGCGGCAGTTAACTGTGGAAGAAGTACAACATCTTTCCTCAGAAGATATAGAAAAGTATCATGGACGGTATGAATCAGTGCTTGGTTCTAAGATGGTTAGAAGTATTGGACAGACTGTTATAGGTTTGTACACAAAGATTTTTGGACATTTTACACCTCTCGACTCGGAGGAAGACTTAACACATGATCTAACTCATGACCCTGTTGTTTCCAAGTCCCTCGAATCTCTTGCCTGTGGCCTGTATTATCGATTTGGTGCTTTATTAGTACCATTTGTTGCTGGATTAATTACTTTCAAACACATTAATTTTCAGAATAAAAAAGATGACAGATCAGTTGAAGCAGACAGTGGAGCAGACGAAAATACCAGAAGTGAACACAGTGACAAAGAAACCTGGTAGAGTAGAAGCAGGAAAAAAACTAGCCGAATGGAACAGACAAAAAAAGTTAAATCAAAAGGCAAAGCAGAACATTATGTCTGAAGTTGAGCAGACACCAAACATTCCTGAAGTGACTAAGGTCACACAAACTGATCAAGAATTAAAATCTTCATTTCTATCATACAGAAAAGTAGCTGTAGCAGCTGTTGTTGGAGGAGGTGGATACTTGCTTTACAAACTTTGGCAAGGCAAATATAAAGTGTCAGAAAAACCAAAATCAGAAACACCAAAATCAGAAACACCAAAACCAACAAACAAAGCAGTACAAACAATAACAAAGCCCACAGTAGTACCTGCAGTGGATTCATTTCATATGGAATAATTTTAATATTTTAATTTTGATAACATAAAAATGAGTTCTGAAAAGACAATAGTTAATCTAGTTTATCACGCTGCAGTGATTGGAGGCTTGAGTGTAGGTTACACAATGCTGGGTAAAAGTCTCCTCAGAATGAAACCAGCCGACTTGGGAAAGTTAGACTTCGAAGACGGTGCTAAACTAATTGGTGTTGTGACAGCTTCCTTTGCAACAAAAGACTTCCTGGTGAAGCAAGGAATTATTCCAGAAAATATAAACATGTAAGACAATAAAATGGCTAGCTTGGTTATGATGGTGGGAGGTGCGATTGTAAATGCGCTTGCATTTTCTGGCAGCAACTATTTGTTTTCTAAACTGCAAAATGGTGAAGAGAGGGAAAGGCACAACAAAGCCATGGAACAACTGGCGAAAGCACAGGATGAATACGAGAAGAAACGAATTGCGCAGTTAGACTTTATGAATGATAAACTCAGGCAGCAAGGACATGCAAACAAAACCTTTGCCAATGTTGATGCAGCCATTCAAGAATACTATCTTGTAACTGGAAAGAAAATGAAGACAAGTGCTCCTCCAAAACTGGGTGACTTTTATCAGCCTTCAGAAGAGCAGAAGGTGGGCGAGATTGTTTTCATTGTTATTGGTATGGCTGTTGTTTACTTTATTGCGCGTGCTGTCAAATCTTAATATTCTGTCATTTAAAAAACCATGAGTGATGCTTTGTTATCTAAAATATATTATTCCCCAAAAGGATACTGGAAAGGAAGAACTGCTATTGACAAGCTCAGTGACGCAGCAGGTGTTTCTCAAGATATAGCAAAGAAATGGTTGTCAAAGCAGGCAGTTTGGCAGATCTATTTACCTGCACCAAGAAAAATTACACGACCACACTTTGTTAACATTAAACCGAATGACACTCATCAAATAGACCTGCTGTATTTACCGCATGACACAGTCAGAAGGAAGAAATATAAGTATGCACTGACTGTAGTTGATGTTGCAACAAGATACAAAGATGCTGAACCGTTGACAGAGAAAAGTGCTATAGCTACAGCTGTTGCCCTGCAAGAAATTTACAGACGTGGACCACTAAAGTATTCCAGAATGATTCAGTGCGATGATGGTAAGGAGTTTAAAGGAGCTGTCAACCAGCTTCTGTTAAAACATCATGTTACAGTGAAGAGAGGTATTCCAGGAAACCACAGGTCACAGGCTATTGTTGAGAGCTTTAACAAACAGTTGGCAGAAAAACTGTTTTCATATCAGTACCATCAGGAATTTTTGGACACAGAAAGTAAATTGCGTAACACTGAATGGGTCAAAAGATTACCATCAGTACTTAGAGCAATGAATCTGGAGGTATTTAAAGCTACAGGGTTAAGACCAGTTGATGCAATCAAACAGAAAACAATACCTGTTGCTCCAAAGTCAACAACACCAGTGGCATTACTACCTTTCAATCAGAAAGTCAGATATTTATATGCACCCGGTGAAGCTGAGGGTGACAGCAGGAAGCGTGCAACGGATCCAATCTGGAGTATTGACATTCATGAAATCAAGAGAGTAGTAGAGACAAATCCACCTATATATTACTTGAGAGAACCAGCACCGCAAAGAGCCTTTGTAAAAGAGGAATTACAATTAGTTCCACGTGGTACAAATGTTAAATGATTTTTTATTTCAGATTTTATAGTGTTAACAAAAATGGAAGCTCTGAGAAAGAATTCTAAGCAACTTCATTTTTTTAATTTATATTTTTATTTTGAGTTATAAAATCAAACTCACAGCGATGGAAGACTCTGTATTAGAATCTTTATCGACAGTATTTGACACCGTTGAATTACAAGTAACGGATCCTCAAAATGTGCAGTCCAGTGTGCAAGACGCCATTGAACAAATTCCAAACAATTTGTTGATTGAACCTCCAGTAAAAGTGCAGATAGTCAGTTTAATAAAATACAAAACAGTCAGTGATGAGGTGCTAGAAGTTCATGTTTCAACCAGACAACTAGCACTTAATTCTATGGCAGAATTGAATGGAAACTGGGCAGATGAAATGATGAAACGGTTTGAGCAAGCTGCAGAGGATGCAAAGATGAAAGGATCCGGATGGTCAGAAGGTGAAATTCTAAAAATAGAATTGAAGCTAAGTAAATTTGCCCCCATCAGAGGTAGAAGTTACATACCTTTACCTCCTGCTCTTGTCAAAAAACGTGCTGTGCTGAACATAAAGAATGATGATGACAAATGTTTTATGTGGTGTGTTCTGGCAAGACTGTACAGTGTAAAGAAAAATGCAGAAAGAGTGTCTAACTATCATGCATACAGAAATAAACTAAACTTTACTGGTATTGAATTTCCTGTCAGCATTACAAGCATTGACAAATTTGAACAGCAAAACAAACCCATCACCGTAAATGTTTACACGTGGGATGAGGAAGATGAACTGAAACCAGTCAGAATATCAAAGAACTCACCAACGATTGGTGATTGTGATACTAACCATGTTGACATGTTACTAATGACTGATGGTGTTAAATATCATTACACTTTGATTCGTACAATGAGTAGACTGATGGCGAGCACAAGCAATCACAATAGTAAACAAGACTTTTGTAGGCGATGTCTCTTGCGTATTCCATCAATTCATGCAGCACTTATACACAAGCAACATTGTAAGAGCGTTGATGATGCGGTTGTGAAGTTAACAACACCGCCGCCAGACAGCAAAGTGTATTTTAAGAATGTATGCAAACTACAGAAAAGTCCTTATGTTGTTTATGCTGACTTTGAATCTATCATTGTGCCATATGAAGGACCTTTACCAAAAGACCTACCTAAAACAGTAACTCTAAGTAATCATCAAGTCTGTTCATATGCATTTATTGTTGTTAGTTCAGATGGTAAACATTCTAAACCGCAATTGTACAGAGGACCTAATGCAGCAAAGAACTTCTTACAGCAAATGAACCAAGTGCGAAATGACTGCTCCAAACAACTGAATCTTTCAGACATTGTTATGAAACCTGAAGACCAAGAACAGTTTAACTCTACCACACAGTGTTGGATATGCGAACAAAGTCTAACACCAAACCCAGACAATCCAATAGTAAGAGATCATGATCATGTAAGTGGGCAGTTCCGAGGAGCAGCACACAGCAAATGTAATCTACAATTAAAGTTTGATCCTAAGACTTGGAAGCTTCCAATCTTCTTCCATAACTTGCGCGGTTATGATTCACATCTGATCATGCAGGCAGTAACTGATGAATACAAAGCAAGATGCATTGCGCAGTCTTCAGAAAAGTACATGGCCTTTACTCTGAATAGTTTATACTTCTACGATTCTGCTCAACATCTGATGGGAACACTTGAGTCTTTATCTTCATCACTAACTGCTTTCCCAATCACATGTAAGTACTTTGACAGTGACTTAGTTAGAAAGGGAGTCTATCCATATGAATACATGGATTCGTGGGAGAGGTTTGATGAAGATGAGTTACCACCAAAGGATGCTTACTTCTCACGGCTGAAGGGTAAAGGTATAAGTGACGAAGACTATGAACACGCTAAGACTGCATGGAATAAATTAGGATGTAATACAATGGGTGATTATCATGATCAATATTTGTTGGCTGATGTTTGTTTACTTGCAGATATATTTGAGAATTACAGAAGAACATGTATGAAGCACTACAATCTAGATCCTTCACATTACATATCTGCACCAGGCATGAGCTGGGATGCATTTCTTAGATTTACAGGAGTAAAGATTGACTTGCTATCAGATCTACCTACACTTCAGATGATTGAAAATGGACTACGTGGAGGAATCAGTATGGCTTCACACAATTACTGCAAAGCCAACAACAAATACTTGGACGACTTTGATCCTATGAAACCTTCTAATTACATCATGTATCTAGATGCAAACAATTTGTATGGTTGGGCAATGTGTCAGACGCTTCCACTTCGGAACTTTAAGATCTATTCAGGACCATTTTCACAATGTGTTGTGCTGACAATATTAAAAGCAGGCCCAGACAGTCGAAAGGGATGGATACTAGAAGTTGACTTAGACTATCCACTATCACTTCATGATCTACATAATGATTATCCTTTAGCGGCTGAGAGGTTAAAAGTAAACCCAAGAGAACCTCCAAAGCTGGTGCCCAATCTGTTTCACAAAAAGAAGTATGTGTGTCACTACAGACTGTTACAGTTTTACATTAGACATGGATTAATTTTGAAGGCTGTTCATCGTATAATTTTATTTGATCAAGAACAGTTTATGAAACCTTACATCATGAAAAACACAGAACTGAGAACCAAAGCCGCTGATGCATCAGAGAAAGACTTTTTTAAACTGATGAACAACAGTTGCTTTGGTAAGACAATGGAAAACCCACACAAGAGAAAGGATGTTAGACTTGTTACAAGAGAAAATGAGGCCATCAAGCTGACATCCAAACCACAGTATCAAGACTTTAAATACTTTCATGAACAGCTGTATGGTATCTTAATGAAAAAACTTGTAGTCAAGCTTGACAAACCAGTATTCATAGGCTTTACTGTGCTAGAGTTGTCAAAACTGTTGATGCTTGAGTTTTTGTATGATTATTTGAAACCAAGATATCCCAAATCGAGAGTACTTTACACAGACACAGATTCATTCTTACTTGACATTCCAGCGGATGACATTTACAAAGATCTAGAAGCTGAAAGTCCTGCAGTAAAAGGAAAAGATTCTTTTTATGACACTTGCGACTACCCTAAAGAATCACCATTGCACTCAAATGTTAACAAGAAGGTTATTGGAAAGATGAAAGATGAAATGAATGGGAAGATAATTAAGGAGTATGTTGGATTGCGTGCAAAGATGTACAGTGTTGCAAGTGAGAAAGGAGTGGTTAAAAAAGCAAAGGGTGTAAGCAAACAGGTTGTAAAGTCGAGCATATCGCATGATAACTACAAGGAAGCACTGTTTCAGAAGCGAGTGTTTCACCATGACAACCCTAAGATCAGTTCCGCGCTTCATCAGATCAACACAACTATTGTAAACAAGAAATCTTTAGATGCTAATGACACAAAGCGCGTTTATTCATCACCAGAATATTCTTATGCAATTGGCCACTGGAGAACAAACGCGGCTTCAAATAGTCTGAGTGTGTAATAAGAATTTTTGTCAATCGGGAAAACCCGCTATGACGGGGAAGTGTTTGTGAAAGGGGAGTAGGCTTTGTTGAGTTTCAAAGCAGCCACCAAGTACACTTGTCAAAGCTTGATTCAATAAACAAGTTTTAATATTCATGAACCACGTGATACACCAGAACCAATCGTGGTGGAACAATATTACACAAGTCATTTGCATAAAGTGCACTCGGTGGCCGCCTGAAAAGGCAGCCTAAATATTGAAGCGTTGTGAAGCGAAGCGTTGAAACAGAGTGACCCAAGCCGCCGGTTTACCAGCAAGACCTACCGTTCACGCGTGAACGGTACTATTTTTAGAATCCTAGAATTCTTGAGAATTTCGGAGCTGGCTTGTTTCTGGTACACATACAGGCAAAATTGGTTTGTGTAACACAGGAAGTTGTGAAATACGTCACGGCAAAATTGTTACCAAAAAACATCATAGATCGTATTGGGCAGGGTCAACTGCAACAAACTCAAACCGAGCCATTCATTCCTTCTTGTATTTGAGCGACTTATATACCAACATTTTTATGTCTTATTTTCAGCACAGGTGTAGGAAAAATCATAAAACAAAATGTTATTTATTTTCTAATTTAACATTTTTTTTACAAATATGACCATGGTCTTTTAAACATACAGTGACATTAAACATTGTTATGTTAAAAAAAAAGAAAAAAGAAAGAAAGCTTTTGCGCACAAATCAGAAATACAGGCCAAACCGTGAGTTTCTGTGGCAAAGCGCGACAGAGGAAATTGCACTGGTTTTATTTTTAGATCAGTGGGAAATTTTCAAGAACAGACGCTTGCATTTGGATGTGTCCAATGATAGTAGGTTTGGTTGTGATCAATCAGAATAATGTAGGCAGGGATGTCGTTAGGCGTCGGACATCGGACATATAACGATGAAAATCCCCAAATGTCCGATTCACATTGCCGCATGTCGGTCAGATGTCCTATCCGTTTTAGCCTGAGCGTGGTCATTGTCCGACTCGATATATCAATCAATCAATGAGTCTTATATCGCGCATATTCCGTGGGTACAGTGTACTCCATTCCTTCGGACAGCGCGATATTCGTTAATTTTCATTTCAAGATACAAATCTTCTAAAAGACCGAACGCTCTCGTGTTCAGCTGACACTGAAGTTGCCAGTACCGTATGATCTTTTCTTTTGTTGGGAATTCCCGAACCGTCTGGTGCAGCCACAGAGTCTGATCTAAACTGACTAGTGCATGCTACAGGAGTACGGGAGACAACTCCAACTGACTAAATTTGTCGTCTGCTTTTGTTTTCGATACGAGACGATTATTTAGCTTGAACACCTGCAACGGCTCGTAATTTCCGTGGTTGTATCAGAGAAAGGGAGAATGTACGTTCTGGGTTACTGATTCCGACAGACCCGGCATTGGTTCAAAACAACCTTACTTTACTGTATTTTTTTGTATGGATTTATGCAGTATTTTTCTGATTTTGTCGCATGTTTCATTTTAGTAAAAGTTTAGTCAAGAAGCCTATTTTGCGTTAATATTTAGGGTCTGTCGGAATCGGTGAGCCAGAACGTACATTCTCCCTTTCTCTAATACACGTATATTTCTGACCAAAAAAATGCTGTTTAACATCTGGGGTATACCACTGAAAAAAATATTCTTAACTTTTTGTGCTCAGTGTACATCTCGCACACACACACACACACACACACACACACACACACACACAAACACACACACACACGCACACACACACACAAACATACACGCGCGCGCGCGCGCACACACACACGGCCACTTACTGGTAGAGTCAGGTCCAACAGTGGCAGGTGTCATACTATGTCGAGATGCGCTGAGAGCTGTCACCACAATGTTGAACTCTGTCCCGGGCTGCAGGCCGCACTTGGTCCACTGTGTCTCACTGGTGCTGACGTTAGCGAGGACAGCCCCAGACGTGGCTTGTGTCATCAGGGCGTGGTAGCTGTCCGTATGACCAACTCCTGGCCTCCACGTCACCTTCACACACGTGGTGTTGACTTCAGTCACCTCCACACTTATCGGTGTGCTTGGGTCTGTCAAGATATCAGTTGACATGATGAAGATGAAGATGAAGATGAAGTAAAGAAGAAGAAAAAGAAGATTCTGATTCTGATTCTGATTCTGATGACAGCAAAACAGAACTACCTGTTCTGGATAGATAAATGATGGTACTTTCTTCTCGTATGTAAAAGTTGCCAAGCCGCGCCTATTCTGAATTTTTGTCGATTTTTTAATTGGTACCTGACGTTACTGTCAGGTCGATTTTGGGGGTACCCTCACGTCGGCGGCAGTCACGTGATACTTAAAACAGAAATCTTGATCCGAAAAGTGTGCCAGGTAGCCAAGTGAAGGGCCTTTAATGGCATATAAAGTTTGAAGAAAATGACACGGGAATGAATATTTTAGTTGGGGTACAAAAATGGGTGCAATAATGTTATTGTTCAGTTTAGTTATCAGCATGAAACAAAAAGGCAACCTTCCCTCCCCTACCTTAAAAATTAGTTGATTACATTTGTATTCAAAATGTGTCTCTTTTTAATTTATTACAAAATGAAAAGTGATATTGTATTCCTTAGTGCCTCCTGTATCTATTTCAATAATATAGTTTTCTTGTGCTTTATCCCCGAGTACGCTAGTACTTGGGTCCAGCAGACTTTAATTGTGTGTCTGTGTGTGTATCTGTGTGTCTGTCTCGACTTAACAGCTTATTGCTGGGAAACTACTGGGCGCAGTTCGTTCAAAAGTTGATACACTAACTTGATAATAGGTCCGATTGATCGTATTAAAACTTCATAATGTTACCTGGGACCTAAATGCCCCAAAAAACACAAAAGTTCTTGACGGTTGGACGAATTCAATCGGAGCGACAGCCAGCCATTGAGCTGATAGAACAGCCGAACGCGTGCGTCATGAAAAGCATGCGTATCGCATGCGAGACGAGCCAGCCAGCGGGTGGGGATTAATTTGGTCTCGGCAAAGAAACAACAGTGCAGGTTTGGTCTCGGTGAGACTGAAAGAGAGACAGAGAGCACGAGAGAGAGCGACAGGGACACTGTGTCAGTGATTCAAGGTGGTGGCTTGGTGGCCAAAGGGATCCGGGTTCGATTCCCGGCATGGGCGGTCTATTTTTTTTTTAATTCTTGTTTATTATGAACCTTTTAATGTTTTATTTTACTCTAATAATTTTTTTAATTGTGTAAAATAAATAAATATTTTTTTTTTTTTAATTCACGTGCACAAGACAAAAACTTTCATACTGTGCCAAAGTGATCCGAGTTCGATTCCCGGCATGGGCGGTCTATTTTTTTATTTTTTTTTAATTTTTTTTTAATTCTTGTTTACTTTTGTTTATTATGAACGTTTTAATGTTTTATTTTACTCTAATAATTTTTTTAATTGTGTTAATAATTTTTATTTTTTTTAATCCACGTGCACAAGACAAAAACTTTCATACTGGGGGAGCGAGCCAGTCTGAAGAGTACTCGGGTCCAGCGCCAGCGTTTTTTATTGAAAAATGGGCTTAAAAATGAAGAAAAATTTTCTTTATTTTTAATAAGACATTTAAAACTAACTTTTGTCTGTTCCTTATCATTTTCTGATTCCTTCTTCTTCTTCTTCTTCGTGCATGGGCTTTAGACTCCCACGTTCACTCATGTTTTTAGTACGAGTGGATTTTTACGTCTTTGGCCGTTTTTACCCCGCATACACCGATTGCTGGGTATTTTTGTGTTTCTATAATCCACCGAACTCTGACATGGATTACAGAGCAACTTTTATATCCGAGAAAAAAGAAAAATCTTTTATCCATCCAGATCAGGTTGTTTTGTTTTGCTATCTTGCGTATCGCTTGTTTTATGTCATATCTACTGATGCAGGTGTGGAACACATGAGCAGTACAAAACAAGAGGATTTTGCGTCCATTTTGAGGAGTACCATGACAAAAAGCGCTGTATTTCAGAAATGCCTTAATGGATTGATTCGAAACTTTTAGGATCTGAAGTCTACATACGAGACATACGCCGAGTGAAGTTGTGGATTACTAGATGTTTGTACTCTGATGTTATGCACTATTCCAGAAAATGTTTTTAAACCCGTCACAGGTTTGTGAGTGTACATCCCAAACATTCATGACTTTGCATTCATACAGACAAATGGTTGTTACAAGAACTGCCAAAGTTTCATGCGAGTATGACCACTGACGGACATTTGCTAGCCATGTAAACACATGAGAGAAAAAATGGAACGTTCAGGCTGTTTGCTATTGACAGCGGTTATCATGTCAAGTCAAGTCAAGTCAAGTATTTTATTGTTTTGGGCCCAGAGGGCTTTGAAACAAAGATATAACTTTAACAAAAAAAGGTAACAAATCAGACAGTTAATATATGTATACAAATTGAGCGGACAAATACAACAATACTATACAACCAAAATAAATTGGCAATATACACTTCCATACATACAAACAAAACAAAAATAGGTTTAACAAAATCAGGTAAGAAATCAGACAGATAATATGCATACATTAAGCGGACAACAATAATATACAGCCGAAATAAATTGGCAATATCGCTGAATGCCTCTCAAATCATGCTGCGGTCACGGATGACTGGACATGGCTGTCGTACTGCAATCCTCCCGAAAAATGTGATCGTGTTTACAGGACTAGGAAACGTAAACTAGTGATTGTATTTAAATGACACTTTGGCAATATTTGTAACATTTATTTGTCTGTATGCATGCAAAGTCATGATTTTGTTGGATGTAAACCTTTAAACCTTTGACACGTTTTAAAACATTTTCCGGAAGATTGCTTAGCATCTCCAAAAATACCTGTAACGATGCGAACATTTACCGGACGTACGTCTCGTCTATAGACTTGAGATCCTGAAAGTTTCGAATCAACCAATTCAGGCGTTTCTGGAATATTGCGCTGTTTGTCATGGTACCCCTCAAACTGGACCCAAAACCTCTCGTTTTCTACTGCTCATGCGCTCCACACCTGCATCAGTAAAAATGACATAACACAAGAGATACGCACGATAGCAAAACAAAACAACCTGTTCTGGATAGATAATTGATTTGGCTTTCTCCTCGTTGTAAACATTGCCAAGATAAGCCTATTTTGAATGTTTGTCAATTTTTATATTGGTACCTTACGTTTTTGTCAGGTCGATTTTAGGGGTACCCTTACTTCGGCAGCGGTCACGTGATACCTATAACAGAAATCTTTGATCCGAAAAATTTGCCAAATAGCCAAGTAAAGGGCCTTTAATGGCATATAAAGTTTGAATAAAATGACATAGGAATGAATGTTTTAGTTGGGGTACGAAAATGGGTGCAATAAAGTTTTTGCTCAGTTTATATCACACTATGACGACCATGCAGAACATGTTTCGTTTTAGCAGTTCTGATTTTTTTTCCATTTTAACGCGGGAATCTTGATTTTGGGAATTTGATTTGATGTCTGTGTTGTAGGTTCCACTGTTTAGACACTACATACTGAAAACTCAATCTGTTTTCTGAATAAGGTAGGGGAATGAATGGCCTTTTCAGTCATATAATTGGTTTTACAATCAACAGCCTCATCAGAAAGATATGCCCTAAAAACGCATCTGCCTACTTTTTTATGACGGGTAGTGTACAAGGTGAAAGATTAAAGGTGTCACCTTGCATCGTTCTTTTTAAAACATAATAAGATTTTTAAAGGAATGTCTTTCTTAAATTATCTTCTCGCCTCTGTCTTTCTCTCTATGTCTCTGTCTTTTTGTCTGTCTATCCTACCTTCTGTCTCTGTGTGTGTGTCTCCCCTCTCTCTCTCACCCCTCCCCTCCCCTCCCCTCCCCCCCTCCCCCCATTGTCTAACCAAGAAAGTTAGAGAGAACCGGACGTATTCAGTACAATCGATTGACTGAATTAAAAATCACGCCTCAGCGTTCTTGTTCTATGGGTGTGTTCTCATCCAATGGTTTGATTTGAGAGATCTGTGGTGATTGATATCAGATTGTTTACACAGGAAGGAAGATCTCTTGAACTGACTTACTCAGTGTACACATGAAATTTGCTGATATTCCACCTTCCTTCAAACTGACGGATGCTTTCAGCGAAGATCCTGGTGTGAAGCCACACGCCGTGTAAGATTGCCCAGGTACTGTGTTCTGTTGTGTGACATTGTCATGGAGGGACTGAATCGTCACATTGTAGAAAATGTCAGCTCCCGACCATCGCAGGCGTAGACAGGTACTGTTAAACCGAGTGGCGTTAACAGCATAGGGCTCTGAAACCAATGGAGGATAACTGAACAACAACAACAACAACAACAACAACAACAACAACAACAACGAAATGGAAGTGATACGTATCACAGGCCACACCAAGGCAAGAAGAAGGAGAACAACACTAACGACAACGTAAACGACAACAAAAACAATAACAACAACAACAACAACAACAACAACCAAACCTACCTTCCAGACAAAGAGAATCCATACCAAAATAACCAGCAGCACAGGTACACACAGAACGAACGCAGACTCGAGGATAAGTGCACTTTGCGCCCGACGAACACGGTAATCCGGATGGCTTGATGGCAATTGTCGCAACAGTAATGGAAGCCACAGAAGATGCCGATGTCGTGTCTCTGGGCGTGGTGACGGCTGTAGTACGACCCAAAGTACCTGAATGTGTATTCAGCCCTTCGTCAGTGGTACTTGTCTCTATGGTAGACGGCGCTGTAGTCGCTGTAAAGATAGTTCTGCGTGGTGTAGTGGAGACTGATGACGTCGTGGTCGGAATGACAGTAGAACCCCCTGGGCTGTATGATGTCGTGAAAGAAACATCGGCGGTGGGGATGCGAAAAGTCTGGCCGTGAGTGAACCACGTTTGTCGACTTGTTCGTGAGATTGCGGAAAGGTGAAATTCATCCCCAGTAACTTCTGACCCTTTTGCGTCATTCGTAGGGCCAGTCGTTCCTATCTGCGTGGTGAAACTACCGTCAGCCGTCGTGAAGTGTGGAGCTTGGGATTTGGCAGTTGCACTCGTGTCTTTGTGGTGAGTGGTTTGATTCGCTGTTTCTTTCCCGGATGCGGAGACGTTTGTAGGCCGTTCTTCTTCTTCAGAGAATGTGGTATCATCTCGCGGTGTTGTGGTAAAAAGGGGTTGGTCGGACCAAGCGTCATTAATCAGATGTGTCTCTCTAGCACTCTTGGTTAATCTTATGTGGATTGTTGAGTTCTGTGAATCATACAAGCTTACAGTGCTGTAGCCTGCCGTGTCGGGCACATCTTGAAATACGGAAGACATCGAATGGTCACCGTTCTGTGTAAGTGTGTGTGTTTCTCTCTGTGTCTCCTCTTGTGTTATCTTTTCTTCTTCTTCTTGTGTAACATCTTGCGGAATTTCTGTGTAGTCGTTTAGGTCTGAGTTTGTGAATGATCCATCCTGGTCTATTGTTGTACTTTGCATTAAAACAGCGGAAGTAAACGCTTCCCATTGTGTGAGTGATTGCTGTGAAGTTCCAGTTAATGTGTCTAATTCTGACTGTACTCGAGAGGGAAGCCGCGAAACATTGATGTCTTGCGCTTTTGTCAGAGAAAGAGAGAAACCGGCAGACGTCGTTTTTGCCGAAGTTGCTTCAGGGGTTTCCCAGGATGTAGAAGATGAAGATTGACTTTCTCGTCTTCGTGAAGTTGTTTTCTTTATCTGAGTAAAGTCCAGCACATCATTTTCACTGGGGAGTGCATCCACTGTTCGAATGATGCCCGGTGCTAAGGCAGCAGTCTCGCTGACCTCAGGAAACGTGAAGGTGTTCGTTGTCGAAAATGTACTGGTCGTTGTCTCTTTCGCTGTGGAATGACCATCAGACGGCGTTTTCTTGACAGGGGAAACTGTGCGAGTTTTGTCAACAGTCAAGTCTTCTTCTTTCAGCATTTCTCCCAGATCTTTAGGAAAGGTATCTGTACTCTCCCCTGGCTTGGATGCTGTATCAGTCAAGGTCGTTTGAGCAGCGAGTGCAGTCGTCGCTAGGGTGTTCCCTGACTGAAAATCTTGTTTCCTCGTGAACTGTCCTGATTTTCCAGGGCTTCCCACAGGCTGTTGGTTACGTGGCACGTTGATCAAGGGAAGGTTATCTCCGGAACTGACCGACAGATAGCCGGAAGTGACATCACTGAGATCCACTGATTCGTGAGTGCGCAGAAAGGTGATGATGCCTCCGGATCCGGAAGTGGCTTGTTCTGAACCGGAATCGGCAGCGTCGGTTTGTTCCGATGCAGGATTGAAGGCAGCCGCGTCGCATACCTGCAACAATCAAACAAAAACGAGTTGACATGTTTGAACCTGCTGGCCGTTAAGTCACGTTACACTCTCCTTCTCACCATGACATTCTTTTATACTACCATATGTAGCATCTAGCAGCATTTTGATCAGATGAGTGCATCCTTCAGCTAGAACACGAACCATATATCTACAGCCTGGCTGCTCTCCGTATACAGTCGAAGACCTTTTTGCTGAATGAAATTGCGAGACTTATCCAGTAAAAAAATTCGTTTCCTGCACAGGTAGCAATTTGGCTGCTTATTTTTGGCATGTGGCTTAGTTGGAGGATGATCTTATTTCAAAGGAACAGGTCTGTGGCGATTAACCAGATTGATTAAATTGGAAAGATTAGTAAAAATGTCAATGCTGCGCTAAAGCTTGTACAGCTGCGCGCCGTCAAGCTTGTCTGCCCGTGACTTAGACATTTGCAGGGCCGTTTCGACGATTTTTCTCTGAACACTGTCGAAACTTGTCTGGTTATAATTTAATGAACAGGGAGAGAGAGAGAGAGAGAGAGAGAGAGAGAGAGAGAGAGAGAGAGAGAGAGAGAGAGAGAGAGACACACACACACACACACACAATCACACACACACACACACACACACACACACACACACACACACACACACACACGCACAATTACACGCACATGCAAACGCTCAAGAGAGAGATTGAGAGAGAAAGAGAGATTGAGAGAGAAAGAGAGAACTGAACTGAACTGAACTTTATTTTACAAGGATTGAAATTTAGGCTAGGCCTTTTCTTACAATCTTTCCTTGGGACGCACAAACACAAACAAGTCGCGTAAGGCGAAATTACTACATTTAGTCAAGCTGTGGAACTCACAGAATGAAACTGAACGCACTGCATTTTTTGACAATGACCGTAGTTCGCCGCTTGTGTATAACGGAGTGAAACTGACGAGCCTGTTCAGCGCGGTAGTGGTTTCGCTGTGCTGCATAGCACGCTTTTCTAGATCTGTACCTCTCTTCGTTTTAACTTTCTGAGCGTGTTTTTAATCCAAACATATCATATCTATATGTTTTTGGAATCAGGAACCGACAAGGAATAAGATGAAATTGTTTTTTAATCGATTTCGGAAATTTAATTTTGATCATAATTTTAATTTTTTTAATTTTCAGAGCTTGTTTTTAATGCAAATATAACATATTTATATGTTTTTGGAATCAGGAAATGATGTAAAATAAGATGAACGTAAATTTGGATCGTTTTATATTAAAAAAAAAAAAATTACAATTTTCAGATTTTTAATGACCAAAGTCATAAATTAATTTTTAAGCCACCAAGCTGAAATGCAATACCGAAGTCCGGCCTTTGTCGAAGATTGCTTTACAAAAATTTCAATCAATTTGATTGAAAAATGAGGGTGTGACAGTGCCGCCTCAACTTTTACAAAAAGCCGGATATGACGTCATCAAAAGTATTTATCAACACACAAAAAAAACGTCCGGGGATATCATTCCCAGGAACTCTCATGTCAAATTTCACAAAGATCGGTCGAGTACTTTGGTCTGAATCGCTCTACACACACACACGCACAAACACACACACACACACACACACACACACACACACACACACACACACACACACACACACACACACACACACACACACCACGACTCTCGTCTCGATTCCCCCTCTATGTTAAAACATTTAGTCAAAATTTGACTAAATGTAAAAAGAAAATTCACAAAAGCAAAAGTGTGTGGGGAGGGGGGGGGGGAATGATGATGATGATGATGATGATGATGATGATAATGATGAAGATGATGAAAATGCACGTATAGGCCTTAGTCCACAAATATTCACATATTTGAAATACACTGAGCACAATAAGTTAAGGATATTTTTTCAGGGGTCAAACAGCAGTGATTTGGCCGGAAACATACGTGTATTTGAAGAGGTGCCTTTCTTCTGCTCAAAAATGTTTTTTTTTAGATTCGAGCAATATTTGGGTATGACGTCACAGGCCTGAGCGATTCAATTTGCATAACTCTGAAAAAGTTGTCGTAGCTGGGAACCTGCTTCGATCTATTCCAACGCCAAAAACATAATCAGAAGAGTCACCGAGAAGTCAAATCAAACGTTAGGTTTTCTCTCTTTTTTTTTTTTTTTTTTTTTTTTGGGGGGGGGGGGGTTAAGTGCTGCGCATTGCTTCGATTGATAGCTGAATCTGCTTGTAACAGTGCTGTTCAAGGCTGCTCGAACTGTCGTCTGCTAGACGGGCTTGTGTGAATTAGCAAGTGTCATCGAAATGCAAAGAAGAAGACGAAACTGAAGAAGTTTGAGATACGGTGAAGGTATAGGGGATGTGATCGTAATGTGTATGCAACTGCAAACAAAACTATGCCTACCGCGTTAGATATATATTCAAGTTCAAGTTCAAGTTTTATTAGTCCATAACCCATGGGGGCATTTTGAACAATAAATACAATCAATACAAACATGATATATGCTAATAAAGTAAATAAATGAAGGGGAAACAAATTTAAAAAAAATTAAAAATTTAAAAAAATAAAAAATAAAATAAATTTATGAAAAACTGTTACAAATTCTGTTAATAAAGTCCAAAATATTCTTTAGCAATTTCTTTTTCTTAGTAGCAAACAACTTTTTAAATTTAAGTGCATTAGGTTTTTTCCAATAGTAAGGTGGTAACAACTCAGCTCTTTCTTCTTTGAAAAAATCACAGACAAATAAATAATGAAATTCATCACCTATGTCTTGTGATACACATTTGGTGCAAATTCTTTCTGACCTCGGGATATTAAGATAACGTTCTTTCTGTACAGGCAAATTGTTGTTTAATGTTCTAAACTTCATCATTGAAACACATTGCTGATATGACAAGTGTATGACATGCAAAAATATCTTTAACCATTCGATAATTCCAAAACATATTTTTTGTTCCAATTTCTGTAAACCATTTATGGATATACTGGTCATACAAGCTTCTTTTTACTTTCTTTTTAAACCATGCGCTTGAGTATTGAACATTTTCTTGAAAAGTCCAAAGGCCAGAGAGACCAATTTTATTTAAGGTTTTTTTCAATAAAACATAAATAATCAGATTCTTGTTGATATACAATTTATAAGTAAAGCAATACACAATACTTGAAAATTTATTTTTTATGAATAGGACTAATCAGTTTATACCAATAGCAAAGCATTCTACATTTCATATAAACATCTAGTGGATATCTTCCAAGTTCACCAAATATCATAGCATTTGGAGTTGATTTTTTTAGTTTGAAAACAATTTTATAAAAACGCAATTGAAGTTTAGTAGCAAGTTCGCAGGAACCAAAACCCCATACTTCACATCCGTACAGTAAAATTGGAGCAATCATTTCATCGAACAGGTCAACTTGTATGTCCACAGGCAGTGACAATTGTCTTACAAGTACGCAAAAGAACAAACATTGCCCTTGAGGCACGATCATATAGATTCTTCTGTGCGACTGAAAATTTATTATTATAATTAATCTTAAGGCCCAAGTACATTACATCAAACACTACTTCGATTAAATTGCCATTGTACGTAAACAGTGGTTTATTTCTAATTTTCCCTCTGGAAAAAACTATAACTTTCGTTTTGTTTACGTTAATATTTAGACGCCATTTTAAACAGTATTCGTGCATTTTGTTTAAACATTCTTGCAGGTTTTTTTCAGACTCTGAGCAGATTACAGTATCATCCGCATACAGTAATAAAAACATTTGAAACAAAGCATTTACATCAGTGTCATCCACTCCAACCACAATAGCCTCTCTTGACATAGATTGTAAACCATTACTGTTTTCCAACAGAAAAGGCTTTAGATCATTTAATAATAGAGCAAAAAACAGCGGTGACAAGTTTTCCCCTTGTCTAACTCCACACAAACTGGGAAAATATCCAGAACACTCACTATTAACTTTAACGCAAGACTTGGCATTTTCGTGCAAATTTCTTGCAGTTTTTAAAAACTTCCCATCAACATCAGAACTAACTAATTTCTCCCATAAAAATGCTCGGCGAACTTTAACAAACGCTTTTTCATAGTCTACAAATGCACAAAACAGTCGCTTCTTTTTGTTGAGAAAAAAATGTAATATACATATTAATGCAGAGTAAAAACATGGTCTAGTGTTGAAAAACCTGTGCGGAAACCTGTTTGTTCTTGACCTAATTTATTATTACTCTCCAAAAAGTTTGATAACCTAGCATTTAAAATTGCACTGAAAAGTTTTCCGAAGCAATTGAGTATAGTAATTCCTCTATAATTTGTGGGGTCAGCTTGGGAGCCTTTATTTTTGTACAATGGAATAATTTCACCTACAGCCTATTGTGTTGGAACCTTTCCTGACTGCAAAGAACATTAAACAACAATACATAAATATCAATCATTCGATCATGTGACGCTTTTAAATACTCATTAATTATTTTATCCTGACCGCATGCCTTATTGTTTTTCAGCTTGTCTATACATTTAATAACTTCTTCCTTTGTAAAAGGCGCATTAAGAAATTCATTACTTGCTTCATTTAAAGGTTCATTACTATCATCCATTTCATTTTCATCACACTCTTGTAGTTTAGTGAAATGTTCGAAAAACTCCGAACAAGTTGGATAGTTAGTTTTGGAATTATTTTTTTATTTTTATTTTTATTTAGAAGGTTCCAGTATGCTTTCGGGTCAGTACTTCTTAGCTTTCTTAAAGTTTTAACGAACTCATTATGATACAACTTGCATTCCTTTTTTATTGTCTTTTTGTATTCTATAAAAGCACTCTTTTTTTTCATGTTCATTGAACACATTTTTAAAGCGTCTTGCTTTGTTTTTCGCACGTAAAAATATTTTTCCTTTCTCTTTGCAAATTGCACTAAACCATGGTTGTTGCAGTTTGAATTTCTTTGAACGTGGCTTTTTCATAAATTGTTGTTCTTTAATTACACCGATTTTCTCAGCAGAACAATTCAAAATATCAAAAATCTTATTAGTAACACTATCAACGTCATCTGTTGTCGTACTCTCACTTGTAGCTAGCATATTTTGTAATTTAGTTTCAACAGTATTAATATCATCCTCATTCAGATTAACTACAACAGCTAACTTGGTCCCATTGTTATTATCCCATTTTGGTTTTGTGTACTTGTTATCCTTTTCTCTACTTTTAGACAGCAAATCTTCATTTTTGGTTTTTTTCACATCGTCTGCTAGGCAATCGTTAGCGCGTACTTCATTATGTTTTAATAAATGCAAAACAACAGGACAGTGTACGTCAGAATACATTTCACAAAATTCCATCACAGAAAAATATTTAACTTTCGAGAACAAATCTTTTGACAGAATGCAATAATCAACAACGCTCTTATCCTTACATGTGCATTTACCAACCCCTGTATCATCGCCAACTCTACCATAAGCAATAACTAAGCCAGTCATTTTACAAAATCAATCAATTTAAAACCTAGGTTATTAGTGTTATTATCCTGTGAGGCCCGCTCACCTATTAGAGTACCAACCTCATCAGAGTCAAACAAATCATTATCAACAAAACCTTCTGAATGCTGATCATCTTCATACAACATTTCACTCAGATGACCAGTGCGGGAATTTAAGTCTCCTAAAAGACAAACATAATTATTATCTACCCCAAACTGCATGTACACCTCTTCTAATTCAGCATAAACATCTTTATTATGGTAAGGTGATCCTTCTGGGGGAATATATAAAGCACAGAAAAGGGTGTCACGGCCAAGTATTTTCTTATCTAACTTAAAAAATAGCGCATTCTCACACATTTCTACATCCAAAAATCTATACCATATTTTCATCTCTTCTTTTATCTTATGTGACAGCTTTTTTTCTTCAAAAATAGTTATATTATTAGCAAACACTTCCCGTAATAAAATTAATACACCACCTGATGTTCTGCGAAATTTTCCTCTATTCTTATAGAATGCTATGTATCCTGGAATGTTAATCTCATCAACATCATCAAGTTTGCTCTCACTAAAACAAATAATGTCATATTTGGCAATACATTTTACAAATTCAGGAAATTTTAGCTTTGAAGTGATTCCACAGACATTAAGCGCTAAGCAGGAGAGTATATCAGGATTATCCTCAATACTATATTCACTACTAAAGGAATCTTCAATCTCACTATTAACATTGTATACATCTATTTCAACAGTAGATTTGTTACGTACATTCTCAACATCTAACGAGTCAAAATGAACATCAACATCTGACATTACAACAACATTATCCATGTCATGCGCATTGCCAACATCCAGAGAGTCATGCAAAATATAAACATCAGAAACATTTGCATACACATCAACAACATCAACATCATCAGAATCACCACAGTCCTTCACCACTCTGTCTTCACCTCCCTCTTTACCACCATCATCACCCCAGTCATTCACTCTATCTTCATCACCACAGTCATTCACTCTATTTTCACCTCTCTCAACACCACCATCACCACCACAGTCATTCACTCTGTCTTCACCCCTCTCATCACCACAGTCATTCACTCTGTCTTCACCCCTCTCATCACCACCATCACCATCACAGTCATTCCCTCTATCTTCACCTCTCTCAACACCACCATCACCACCACAGTCATTCACTCTATCTTCACCTCTCTCATCACCACCATCATCACCACAGTCATTCACTCTGTCTTCACCTCTCTTATCACCACCACAGTCATTCACTCTGTCTGCACCATCTCATCACCACCAATCACCATCGTCTGCACCTCCCTCTTTACCACCATCACCACCACAGTCATTCACTCTGTCTTCACCTCTCTTATCACCATCATCACCATCACAGTCCTTCACCACTCTGTCTTCACCTCCCTCTTCACCACCATCACAGTCCTTCGCCACTTTGTCTTCACCTCTCTCATCAACACCATCACCACCACAGTCATTCACTCTATCTTCACCTCTCTCATCACCACCATCACCACCACAGTCATTCACTCTGTCTTCGCCTCTCTCATCACCACCATCGCCACCCCAGTTATTCACTCTGTCTTCACCTCTCTTATCACCATCATCACCATCACAGTCCTTCACCCCTCTGTCTTCACCTCCCTCTTCACCACCATCACAGTCCTTCACCACTCTGTCTCCACCTCTCTCATCAACACCATCACCATCACAGACCTTCGCTACATCACCATCACAGTCCTTTACCACTCTGTCTTCACCTCCCTCTTCACCGCCATCACCATCACAGTCCTTTACCACTCTGTCTTCACCGACTTCACCTCCCTCTTCACCACCACCCCTATAGCTAATCACAGTTATGTCTCCACCACCCTCATCATTACCATCACTGCCGGGACCACCAAAGTCTTTCCCAAAACCACCACCTCCTTTCTTCTCATAGTTCGCAGCACCACACACCTGGCTCACATGAGGGGGAGACGCTGAATCAATGCCCCCAGGGCACCGCTAACCCTCAGTCATGGCAGACCCCAGACCCCCATCTGCAGGTTCCTCAGCAAGGTGCAGCAGACCCAGGGCTTGGTAGTCGACTTCGGTGACGCCCAGCTTGAATAGGTCATCAGGCGTGTCAATGACGACCGGTTTGGGACGGTCTGATGGATGAAGGCCAGGAGATGACTTCTTCGCACAGAAGATCTTGCCGTCGATGGTCCAAGCATTGTACGGGCCGAGTTTCTTGACAAAGCCCAACAACCTGGCCCTCAGCGGGGTAATGTCATCATTGATGAAGACATTCTTGTACTCCGGTTTGTCTTTGAGGATTTTCTTGTTTTTCATCACTTCACTTCGCTTGCGGCGAGAAACAAATCTAACAAGTATGGGGCGAGACCCTTTCACTGCTTTTCCTGACACAGAAATGTCAACCTCACTCACGTCCACACCTGCATCCTGAAAGACTTTGATGGCTTTCTCCTCCACCTCTTCCGCTGTCTCACCAACACTCTGCGGAATACCAAACACTCTGACACTCTCTCGCCTAGTATACTGCTGAAGTCTGTCATTTTGGTAGGTTAGTACACGCACAGCAGACAGCAACCTTTCAGACCTCGGTTCTGGTCTAGGGGAGACAATCGATTCCAAACGTTCTTCGATCCCTGTCATCACACCTCTCACCACCTCACTAACCATCACTGACATTGCTGTGACCATCATGGGTACCATCTTCACAATTGGATCGTTCGAGTCATGACCAGAAGACTTAAAAATAGCCAGAGCTTCGCTAATTTTTGAAATGATAGCGTCTTGAAAAGTTTCAGAGGAAAGACCACTCATGACTGACTGCAGCTGCGGTGAACCCATGTCACCACCTCCGACAGTCCCCTGACCCTCGCTCGTACTAGGAATCACATCCTCCTCCTCTTGAACTTTCTGTCTCTTTGACGACACACCGCTAGAAAAAGGCGATCTGAAAGGTGTAGTGAATGTAAGTCCCCTTCTTGCCTTCGACATGTCAGTTGTCACCGTGGTTCACCGTGGTTCACATGTATCAATCACACACTTCGACCGGGCGGAAAACCACATGATAGTGAAAAATCAAAGTCACAATAGAGCCTAAAACTAGGCCACAACTATAAACTGAGTCACTGTAGCACAGCGCAGCGCAGTACGGACACAGGAGGTAAAAAGAGAGATTCACGTGCGCGTGCTTATACAGGTAACTGCAGGTAACTGTCGATGTAGCTGTGTCAAACATGCAATGTCACTCATTGTATCGAAAAGAAAAGTCAGCAGCTTGCAATTCATACACAGGGTCTCAACATACCATGATAAGGTGTTAAATTGTAAAAGTTCACGGGTCCACGATCGCTCTGGGGTTGAATAAACCACGAGAACTGGTGTGTGGTTTACGCATACTAAATAGCCATTCAAACGAACTGTGTCATTTACTTCTGTTAAATGCTAGTGCAAGTGTGTCCCAAAAGGTTAGAATAGCTTATCCCCGAGTACGCAGTACTAGGGTCCTGCAGACTTTAATTGTGTGTCTGTTCGTCTCGACTTAACAGCTTATTGCTGGGAAACTACTGGGCGCAGTTCGTTCAAAAGTTGATACACTAACTTGATAATAGGTCCGATTGATCGTATTAAAACTTCATAATGTTACCTGGGACCTAAATGCGAAATAAATCACAAAAGCCACTCTTAACGGCGGGCGCGATTCGCGGTGGGATAGAACAGCCGTTCGGCTGATAAACCGCCCAGCCAGCGACACCACACCAGGCTTTGCGTGCTTTGCGTGCGTGTACCACTGCGCGAGGACTATAGGCATTTGAGTTCACTGGCGATTGTCAGATTTGTTGGCTTGGAGGAAAGCGTTTCCGACTATGGCCAAAGAGATCCGGGTTCGATTCCCGGCATGGGCGGTCTATTTTTTTTTTTAAATTCTTGTTTACTATTGTTTATTATGAACGTTTTAATGTTTTATTTTACTGTAATAATTTTCCCCGAGTACGCAGTACTAGGGTCCTGCAGACTTTAATTGTGTGTCTGTTCGTCTCGACTTAACAGCTTATTGCTGGGAAACTACTGGGCGCAGTTCGTTCAAAAGTTGATACACTAACTTGATAATAGGTCCGATTGATCGTATTAAAACTTCATAATGTTACCTGGGACCTAAATGCGAAATAAATCACAAAAGCAACTCTTAACGGCGGGCGCGATTCGCGGTGGGATAGAACAGCCGTTCGGCTGATAAACCGCCCAGCCAGCGACACCACACCAGGCTTTGCGTGCTTTGCGTGCGTGTACCACTGCGCGAGGACTATAGGCATTTGAGTTCACTGGCGATTGTCAGATTTGTTGGCTTGGAGGAAAGCGTTTCCGACTACGGCCAAAGAGATCCAGGTTCGATTCCCGGCATGGGCGGTCTATTTTTTTTTTTTTTTTAATTCTTGTTTACTATTGTTTATTATGAACGTTTTAATGTTTTATTTTACTGTAATAATTTTTTTAATTGTGTAAAATAAATAATTTTTTATTTTTATTTATTTATTTTTTTTTTTAATCCAAGTGATCCTGGTGGAAAGCGATTCGTCTATGGCCAAAGTGATCCGGGTTCGATTCCCGGCATGGGCGGTCTATTTTTTTTTTTTTTTCTTTTTTTAAATTCTTGTTTACTATTGTTTATTATGAACGTTTTAATGTTTTATTTCACTCTAATAATTTTTTTAATTGTGTAAAATAAATAAATAATTTTTATTTTTTTTATTTTTTTTAATCCAAGTGATCCGGGTTCGATTCCCGGCATGGGCGGTCTATTTTTTTTATTTTTTTATTCTTGTTTACTTTTGTTTATTATGAACGTTTTAATGTTTTATTTTACTCCAATAATTTTTTAATTGTGTAAAATAAATAAATATTTATTTATTTTTTATTTTTTTAAATCCACGTGCACAAGACAAAAACTTTCATACTGGGGGAGCGAGCCAGTCTGAAGAGTACTCGGGTCCAGCGCCAGCGTTTTTCATTTTGTGAAAGATTCCATCGTTCTGTAAACCTCATGTGAGGCGGATTGACGCTTTAAAAGAAGCCAAAGTTGTATCGTTTTTGGTAGCCCATTTTCCCGTCATCAATTCAAAAGAGCTGCAAGTTACGCACATCATTCGACCCATTCACCCGGTTTGCTTAACATACATCCTTTCTTTCTGTTAAAACCTCGAACTTTACTGACTTCGTTTTGATGATAAAGAATTCTTTGGTGTTTTAACAATGTTTGTGTAACAAGCTGTCAATTTATTATTTAGATTTTAAAAGTTAGGTCTAGCGCCAAAATGAGGCTTCCGATTTTTATCAATGTTCTTGCTGTCAAACTGCACAAAAGACATTCTTGGAAAATGTCTCAATCTCAACGGAAAGCAGCCAGTATGTTCCCGTTCGGTGAGAGTTCAAATGAAAGTATGTTTGTACTGTATGCACGGGGAGATCAGTGATCAGAAACAGATCGTTTACGGGAGGCGGAGGGTGGCTTTAAGTGAGCGGAACCCATATTGTTGCGTATTAAAATGTGTATTCGTGCTTGAACGCTTGATCTCGCATGGCAGCGAATTCCAAATTAATAGTTGAGGGAAATAATTTGTTGGTTGCTTTTCGAAGTAATGACTGCATGTACTGCGAGGCTTCGTTTATGTACTTTGAACATAAACTCGACCTCATGAAACAATAACTGATCTTTGAGAGAGAGAAAGTTGAGGCTACCATAGGTGTTTGGTCTGTTGATATGTGCGAGTTCGGCATAAGTTAAGCTGCGGGATAGGCGAAGAGAATTTACTTTTTTTTAAGTGAACGCCGCTACAATCATCCCAAAGTGTAGAGGAATAATTGAGATAGGTAAGATATGACCAAAGTAAAACAATTTGAGAGCCGTCGAGGCGTCTGCATAATGCTTGAATTTGGAGGGAAGGAATATAGGTTTATACATTTAGTCAAGTTTTGACTAAATGTTTTAACATAGAGGGGGGGATCGAGACGAGGGTCGTGGTGTATGTGAGTGTGTGTGTGTGTGTGTGTGTGTGTGTGTGTGTGTGTGTGTGTGTGTGTGTGTGTGTGTGTGTGTGTGTGTGTGTGTGTGTGTGTGTGTGTGTGTGTGTCTGTGTCTGTGTGTGTGTGTGTGTGTGTGTGTGTGTGTGTGTGTGCGTGTGTGTGTGTTGAGCGATTCAGAGTAAACTACTGGACCGATCTTTATGAAATTTTACATGAGAGTTCTTGGGTATGATATCCCCAGACTTTTTTTCATTTTTTCGATAAATGTCTTTTATGACGTCATATCCGGCTTTTTGTAAAAGTTGAAGCGGCACTGTCAAACCCTCAATTTTCAATCAAATTGATTGAAATTTTGGCCAAGCAATCTTCGACAAAGGCCGGACTTCGGTATTGCATTTCAGCATGGAGGCTTAAAAATTGATTAATGACTTTGGTCATTAAAAATCTGAAAATTGTAATTAAAATTCTTTTTTTTATAAAACTTTTATTTTATTCTTCATCATGTTCTGATTCCAATAACATATAAATATGTTATATTCGGATTAAAAACAAGCTCTGAAAATTAAAAATATAAAAATTATGATTAAAATTAAATTTCCAAAATCGTGTTAAAAACTATTTCATCTTATTCCTTGTCGGTTCCTGATTCCATAAACATATAGATATGATATGTTTGGGTTAAAAACACGCTCTGAAAGTTAAAACGAAGAGAGGTACAGTAAAGCGTGCTATGAAGCACAGCGCAACCGCTACCGCGCCAAACAGGCTCGTCACTTTCACTGCCTTTTGCACTAGCGGCGGACTACGTTCAGTTTCATTCTGTGAGTTCCACAGCTTGACTAAATGTAGTAATTTCGCCTTACGCGACTTGTTTTTTTTGCGGGGAGTATCCCTCTTCATTGATCTTTTTATATTTAGTCAAGTTTTGACTAAATATTTTAACATCGAGGGGGAATCGAAACGAGGGTCGTGGTGTATGTGCGTGTGTGCGCGTGTGTGTGTGTGTGTGTGTGTGTGTAGAGCGATTCAGACTAAACTACTGGACCGATCTTTATGAAATTTGACATGAGAGTTCCTGGGTATGAAATCCCCGAACGTTTTTTTCATTTTTTTGATAAATGTCTTTGATGACGTCATATCCGGCTTTTCGTGAAAGTTGAGGCGGCACTGTCACGCCCTCATTTTTCAACCAAATTGGTTGAAATTTTGGTCAAGTAATCTTCGACGAAGCCCGGACTTCGGTATTGCATTTCAGCTTGGTGGCTTAAAAATTAATTAATGACTTTGGTCATTAAAAATCTGAAAATTGTAAAAAAAAATAAAAATTTATAAAACGATCCAAATTTACGTTTATCTTATTCTCCATCATTTGCTGATTCCAAAAACATATAAATATGTTATATTCGGATTAAAAACAAGCTCTGAATATTAAATATATAAAAATTATTATCAAAATTAAATTGTCGAAATCAATTTAAAAACACTTTCATCTTATTCCTTGTCGGTTCCTGATTCCAAAAACATATAGATATGATATGTTTGGATTAAAAACACGCTCAGAAAGTTAAAACAAAGAGAGGGACAGAAAAGCGTGCTATCCTTCTTAGCGCAACTACTACCCCGCTCTTCTTGTCAATTTCACTGCCTTTGCCATGAGCGGTGGACTGACGATGCTACGAGTATACGGTCTTGCTGAAAAATGGCATTGCGTTCAGTTTCATTCTGTGAGTTCGACAGCTACTTGACTAAATATTGTATTTTCGCCTTACGCGACTTGTTTTCTTTTCATTTTTTCTGCTTTTTATATTAATTTTTCTACTTTAAATGTACCTATATCGTTAACAATTATATATCTAAATGTATTTTAAACACGCCCAAAAAACTTCCTTTACGGTAATTTTTAATAATCATATTATATTTACAAATCACTTTATCCTCAATGCATTTCCAAGTGAACATAATTTTGGGGCACAAAAACAAAAAAAAATCAGTATAATCAATTTCGTTCTCACAATAAGTACAACAATTACTGTATGTTGAACTTGTGTTTAATAATTTTATATCGGTAAAACTCTTTGTTGGACAAACATAGATTGGTTATAGGGAAACTTTGGGTTACTGGTAAAGTTTAAAAGGATTTGCAGTAGACCGTAAATAACTAAGTTTAGTGACTTGTTCCTTATTTATTGGGGAAATGTCTGTCAAGAAGTTTAGAAAAGACAATACTGTTCATTGGTGTTTTAATTTGTTTTCCCTCGTTAATTTTTTAAAAAGTCAAGATTCGATTTTTTTTGAAAGCATAGGACAGTTTCTTTACGCGTTTAAAAAAAATTAACACAGAGGCAAAAACCGGTTGTTGCAGTCTGAATGCAATTGAGGTCTATTAAGAAAAAGGTTAATTAAAAAAAAAAAAAATGTTGTAGCTCCCAGCAGCACTTGAACCCAGAGCGTCGGATTGAAATTCCGAATCCGTAACTACTGCACTATGCTACTCGTCTGGAAAAAGCACTACTGCAAAGATGTGTTATCAGTTATTCAGTCGTGGTAGTTTGAAAGCTCACCCACCACCTTCGCCGAATGACTCGAGCACGTTTTTTTCGGTCAGTAAATGATCGTACTGTCGGTTTTGACCCCCGCTGTTTCAAGCTTTTCACCTAAATTAAACAAGAATGTCACAGTTCGTGTCTATGGTGCAAGGTAGCCGACCGTCTCATTGTAGCCAAGTTACGACAGTTGCTCGATTGACGCATTTCACGTCTTCAATATTGTGTCTGAGCTCATTTCCCAATGAGCTGCCTTTAAAACCGGAATGTCATGCAATTGTAGCATGCGTTGGATTTTGTTTTTTTTAGATGGGTAAGGACCTTTAAGATGCGATATCGTCGAATAAATGATGAAATTAACTTTGAAAGTGGGAACTTCGGAAGCAAAGTTGCCAGCTACTCGGTATGCACGAGCTAACTTGAACGCCGAAGTAGTGGCTTCGAGAGTCCTGAGGTCAAGGTCGAGGAAATTGGGGGAATCCCAATTAGTGCGCATGCGTTTGTAAACGGTAGGCT
>NC_090247.1:46887274-46912274 GCF_037325665.1 Littorina saxatilis | reverse complement strand
AAAATGCAGAAAAACTATTCACATGGCTATATACACGTTGTAGGCTATACATACATTCTTGCGTTATGAAACACTGATGCTTTATGGACAGATATGATCAATATTAAAATAATCAGAACGAAGTCACTGTGACTTTTCGTAATTTGACATTAAATGTAATGAGAGGTGTTTTTTGAAAGTATTGAGACTTGTTGGGACTCGAACTGATTCCGGGAGAGAATTCCACAAAACGCTGCCAGAATAAGCTAAACTTGATTTAAAGAGATCTATCCGCGGAATGGGGACGTTAAATTTTCGGCTTGGTTTGGCTTTAAATTTTGTAATCAAAGCACTCGGTGCATGGCCGGAAAGGATTTTGTGAAGGAGCACGCCTTTATTTGATTTAAATCTTTCTTTTAAGGGCAAAATCTTAAGTTTTTTATAATCGTCGAAAACAAGACTGGATTGTTTTAATAGAACTGATTTTAGTGCTCGTCTGTGTAGACTGTACAGTGGTTTTAAAATGTTTGCACTGGCTGAGTCCCAGATGGTCGAACAATAATCCGTGATGGTTTGTATGTATGCATTATAAAATAATAACCTTGAGTGTGGATCAAGAAAGTGCTTTATTCTGTTCAACAAATATATTTTCCTCGACATGGTTGTACACAACGATCTAACATGATGGGTCCAAGATAAATTATTATCGATATTTACTCCCAAAACTTTGTGATCTCCTACTTCCGCTATTGCATCGTTGCCAATTAATAAGGAATGAGGATTATTCTTGATGTTTTGTCTTTTTTGCCTTGTTGTAATTAACATGTATTTGGTCTTTTGGGGGTGAAGACTCATGTGGTTATATTTCGTCCAATTAATGAGATCATCTACACTGTTCTGCAATGATAAATAAACTTTGTCTAATTTTTTATCAGAAGTGTGTATGGTCGTATCATCAGCAAATAGTTCACAATCATCATTAACACTAAAAGGAAGATCGTTAATATACAGAGAGAAAAGAAGTGGCCCAAGGGCAGAACCCTGGGGGACTCCATATAACACCGGTCTTTTACTTGACATAGTGGAATTCACGCAGACGGATTGCGCTCGTCCGGCTAAGAAAGATGAGAGTGTAGATCATCTCATAGGGTTTGGGGTGACAATCTATACTCAGCTAATTTTCTTAAAAGTAACTCATGATTAATGACGTCGAATGCTTTTGCAAAATCGACGAATAGGACACCACAGAGTTCATTATTATTAATGTTGCTAAGCAAGTTTTCAAGAAGGTTTATTAATGCTGTGTGGCACGAATGATTTTCTCTGAAGCCTGACTGATTTGAATGAATAAGGTCGTATTTCTTCAAATGTGCGGCCAAGTGTGTATATATGTGTTTTTCAAGTGGTTTGGATAAAACAGGAAGAATCGAGATTGGTCTGTAATTGGCGGGGTCAGAAAAATTACCTGATTTGAATAGCGGGATTACTTTTGCCTCCTTTAATTTGGCGGGAAAGTCAGATTTGTCCAGGCACAAGTTGTAAACGTATGTCAGAGATTCTGCAATAAAAGGGGCAGACAGCTTCAAAATTTTCCCATCAAGATTATCTAGACCATGAGTACCAGCTTGTTTTAAGCATATCAGATAATGGAAGACTTCGCTCACAGATAACAGGGGGATGTCTAAATTATGTGTAATATTTTTTGAAAAAAGAGAGAGAGAGAGAGAGAGAGAGAGAGAGAGAGAGAGAGAGAGAGAGAGAGAGAGAGAGAGAGAGAGAGAGTTAATGTGTCTGCGCTTATGCACACCAAGGCTATATTTTGCCTTTTCCGTGCATTACTACAGACATACATATGACATATGCATGGTTGCCACTCCCAAAAAATGAAAATCCTGAAAGTATGTGGGGTGCAGGGGGGTACGGGGGGCAACGCCCCCTGTACGTTGAAAAAAAGTTAAGATCTGAGAGCCATTATTTGGCCTCCCCTGCAAATTATTTACACATATGATATGAGAGAGAGAGAGAGAGAGAGAGAGAGAGAGAGAGAGAGAGAGAGAGAGAGAGACAGAGAGAGAGGGAGACAGAGAGAGAGAGAGATAGACAGAGAGAGAGAGAGAGAGACAGAGAGAGAGAGAGAGAGAGAGAGAGAGAGAGAGAGAGAGAGAGAGGATTACTAAAATCGTGATTCAAATGGTAGTTCTATAGTAATATATCAGAAACTGAGACTTCTTTGCACATTTTCAGCAGAAAATCGAACGCCACCATGAAACGAGTACACCATAAAACCTAAATAATCTAATGTACATAAAGCTAAGAGAATTCTGCTTTAGAATACCTATACGAGGTATGATCCAAAAAAAATGATTAAATGTGATTTTCACGAACACTGTTTGGGGAATCTTGCCCAAATTACACTAGCCATTAGAACTACTCTACTCCTACACTCATGCAAAGTCACAAGTCCTTGAGCCAATCAGAAGAGGCCTTCCGATGGCCTTGGTTACGTCCTAATGCAAATGATTTCACTAGAATGTTCTCATTTTAAACATCCTGAAGGTACACTTATATCTATTTTCGAAAATGGCGGATGACAAACACTTAAAAACTTGCCATTTTTCAACATAGGGGTATGGTACGTTTTGCAGATCTGTGCAGTAATATCACGGTCAATTGTTTTCATTATTTGATATGTGATTGTGGAGACTCTGCTTGGCATTGTGTCATTTTTGGTTGAAATCGAGCGGATGCTCCAGAAAATGTGTTCATGCGAATTGAGAAAATGATCTAATTTTAGCCTACGAAAACGTCACGTAATTACGCTATTTCAAGCCATATCGAAAAGGCACGTTATAATAATTCAAATAGAAACACATCATTACAACACTTGTGAACCAAGGATTTATACCATCTCCAAAATAGGTCCTGTGGTTGTAACTGACCGTGCAAAAACCCCATTCAATTACCCAACCCTCGTTTATCTGAATCTTGGCATGTCATCATTTTCAAAATTCTGTAACAGAAAGTCTGTCCGCTTGACTTCTCTCATGTTTGTCACACTTGTTTCAGCACATTCTGAAATTATGGCAGACAAAATATTAGCAAAATATTAGCGAAGTCTATTTTCGGGGTCAATCGCTGTCGGATGTTTTTAAAGTGGAAGATCATTGTGTAGAATTCTCTTGACTGTTCCATAAGAAATTTATAGTCTTGCACTTTATATTCGTATGTACACGTTTCAATCTTAATTCTTAAGTCTTGATACAGCAGTTACATTATTCTCGTTTGAAGCCCTCTTGGGAAGTATTTTTGGCTTGTCCGAGTTGTTCTCCTTTTCCCCAGTTTTGATTTCAATTTTCTTTTTCAGATTCATGTAACTTTCTTCAAATTTGTAGAAGTTTCCTTTGTACCCAGCTAAACTCTTTTAAAGACGTGAAGATTTTCAATGGTGCTTGACAAAAGGCCCCGATTTAAAGCAAAAACCAAAAGTGACGTAGGGGAAGGGCTTCTAAGATGGACCGGCTCCTGTTCTAACAAACTAACGGCGCTAGAGCGTTCAAAAAAAATTCATTCGCTGCATTCACCCTCTCTGGATACTTGCACATGTCAAAACAGTTGCAGAAACACAAATCTCAAAACCGTTAGGCTTTTTCTCTTTCTTTCACTTTTGGCATCGTTCACTCTAAATTTGCCGTCTAAAACGGACTCGTTTCTGTCCACAGCCAAATTTGTTATTACACAAAAATTGCTATATGGGACGTTTTCAAAAATTGTCGAAAAATGATGTTTCTGTTATTTTGATTTTAGGTCTGGAATCTGCATTCATTTATTAGTAAAAAAACTGAAGTAAGCCACCTTAATGACGAGTATTAAGAAAGATATCTTCAAAATGCGAGAGCTACTGTTGACGCGTTTCACAAAAACGTCGTATGCGTGGAAGTTACATTATGTTTGCAATTAGCGTATATTTTGCGTATTACTTAACACTGTCTTCATTTATGTGGCTGCATGCTGCCCCTGAATGTAGTTGAATGTAAAATGTCAAATAAGCATATCTTTTCCCCCCCCCATTTTTTTCCCTGCCGCGCCCTTGAACTTGTCTCTCGAGGAACATGGGATCGGGACGCATTCTTACGATAAAAAAAAAATCGCCTTCTCCGGGATGAACAGAGAAGAAACATTCTAAAAAGACAATTGAAAGCCCGCAGATAAACTATTGGGACAGGCAAATAATTGTCTACTGCTGTCAAAGACGCTTTTATATTTGAAGCAATAACGAAACTATTCTGAGTACCGTGGTGAGCGGGAACGCTCATTCACTGATCCTGTCATAACAATAGTCAGATTCAGAAAACAAAACCAATAAGACTAACAGTCAATGACCTATTTTATTCAGCTGCTAGTTGCGATTGATGTTTTCGCAGCAATGTTAGGTGCTGCCCAGAGAAATGAGCTTAAAATTTCGACGAAAACGATCACTTTGCGACAGAGCAAAGTCTGTTCTCTTTCATCATAGAGGATAAGCTTATATTTAACCGTCGCGCAGACAATAAAAGAGCTCTAAAACTGATCAGATTTTTTTTAAAGTACCCACTGTGTAACCCAATTTAGTCTGGAAAATCCAAAAATGTGTCACTGAAAAATGCAGTTTAAGACATGACCTATACACAAGTACGTGTCCAGTGCGCACAGTGGAAACTGGCCCCAGAATCGTAACAGTACGGACCGTAACAGTAAGGACATTTTGGGTGTTTTTGGTTTCGCAATTTTAAAAGCGTCGTCGCTTTGGAATAAACTTATGTGATTCTTGATCAGTATCAAAATCTCCACAAACTGTGTGATTTTGAGGATTTGAATCGAACTATTTCACTTCGAAAGTACCGTAACAGTAAGGACAACATTTTGAGGGACATCTCACCTTAGTTGTAAGGCAGCAAAATGTTGGCGTTCTAGATGTCGTCTGCCATTGTTTATCTGTAGTCAATTAATTGACGAAAGAATTATCTTCTTTTTGATCTAATTAGATCTGAGTTTGGCGATCCATATTTTTGAGTTTTATCAATTTTTCTCAATCGTAACAGTAAGGACAGTTTTTGTGGGACAAACGTTTTTTTCGTATTATGCACCCATAAAACCATGTTTCAATAAAAAATTGAACTTTAAACAAAAGCAATCAATAGAGACTAAAATGTGGCCAAATTTCATGATTATCCGATACTGACAAACTGTACAAATTAGATCTGAAAGATCGGTTAGCGACCGTGGGACAAGCGTTTTTTGGTACCCCTGTGTCAGATAGCCTAACTCACTCTCTACAAAACATGTTAAGAGGAAAGTGTATTTTTAATACACGAAGTTAATGCCCCTTGGACAATGAACAAAATGATACCAAATGTAGTCTAGTTTGATCCAAGACGCGACGAATGTGCAGAGCCAAAGTCCAGGGACAGCTTTGGCGACATTTTTTTTAAACTTTTCATACATGACAGCTAAAACCGTATTTGTTACATTTTTAGCAGTGTTGACCCCGAGTTTCTATTGCAAAAAAAAAAATAATAATAGCAAATTATCAAAGTATGTGTGTACCTTATACGGACCACCTTCAACAAATCGAAGAAAATAAAGGCTAAAGGCTATTTTCATTAATTCATGAAGAAGCTTGCTGAAAAAAACATATAACTAGCCCTCGAGATGTAAAAAAAAAAAAAAGAATATCAAACAGTCTTCTTTTCGTGGAAGTTCATAATTTCACTTATTTTCACTCCGTTCTTTTATAAGCTTCTTTAGTTTTCTGGTGTGCTTCAAATAATGCTCTCATCAACCCGAAACTGATACATCTAAAGCATATTCTAATTAGTTTGACTTGCACACTAAGTTGTATCATGATATTTTGAAGAATAGGGGGCATTTAGCAGTGATTCGTGGAGGCCTCTTCACTGGTCCATATGGACCATTTGTAAATTGTTTCTGTATTCAATTTTTGCTGAATATCTACTAAAGCTAACTCACTCTGACTAGGCATAACGGTTAACCTAAGGGAGAAGGACTACCAAACACAGAATGAAACTTATTCGCAAGAAAACAATCTAGTCATCAGCATGAAACAAAAAGTGGTCCCTAGCACTATCAGGAACCCTTCCCCTACATGTATTTTGAAACCTCGTCATTTGTGACGTAGAAACGTAATGACTTCATCTCTGAGAGGTATACCAGTTAAATGTTTGACCTTTCAAATGATCTATTACTTTTTATGAGCCATTTTTGATAGAGGTTTGATCATTTTGTTTGGATCATACCTTGTATAACAAATACTCTGATTTGCCACAAGCATACCTCCATGAGTTTTTGTTGTGGTGGTATCACAAATTTGCTTCTGCGTGCGGGGGATAGAAAGGGGTGCACCGCAAGCGGGGATGGAACTAGGTGTACCACGATCCAGGGCGTGCATTATCCATTATAAATGTTCACTACCGTGGTATTCGTGAGAAATAACTGAAGACTTGAAAAAAAGGAATCCTGCACTCACAGTGTGGCCAACCTGAAACTCCTAATATTATTCTCCTACGTGTTGCGCGTGAGCTGTTTTAAGAACACGCGCACTCGTGCCTGGCAGACATGGTTCCTGTGAGACTCTCAACGTGTCTGCCGCCCCTACTACTCCTGGCGTAGATCACACAGATTAACTTAATTGCTATGACGTCAGAGCCTCGTTTCGGCTAGCTACTGTTACAGTCAGCAATCTCCTGCACAAACAGGCACGTTCTCATAATCCCAGAAACACTGTAAAATCTGATCGCTTAAGATAGTGACAGGCTCTCGTCTCAACTCAGTGCAAACGTCCTATGTACACTTCAAATATTAGTGTGACGCAAATGTCCTTTAATTGTTTCTTATCCTTCCCTTTGATTTGCACGTAGCACTTTGTTGGTGTGTGTAATAATAATGGGAGTGCAAAGTGTCGGTAGATTGCGATTACTCGACATAAGTAGTAATGTGGCAAAACAACAAAAATTAAGTAATTGCCAGGGAAAGTGTTTCTAATTTAAGCTCAAGGGTCAATATTAACTCTCGGTGCCCTTTATGACTCATTACGTGTCTTGAGTCAGGGACGACCCTAGACTGGATTCGTTGTTCTGATGGGGGTGGTAGTTGTTGCCTTTCCTGACGTCGATGATGATGATGATGATGATGATGATGATGATGATGATGATGATGATGATGATGATGATGATGATGATGACATTACAAATCTAAGCAAGGCACGATGAAGCATAAATGATGAGGTTCTTAACATAATTACTTTGCGAATACAATAAATAAACACTAATTATTTAAACTGGATATCAACGTCAATGCACATTAGTGTCAGTATCTATATAATTTATCTGAAACATCAAGACATGAGGTGGTTATGAACAGTTATGTAACACTTTTTAATTTTCAACGTTTCAGAGATGATGGCAGCGAGTACCAGTGAGAGTTAAAGAGACGAGCCTGACTAATTTCGAGGTCGTACAACCGAAGGTAATGCCCTTGTTCTCACACCAATGGACTATTGAAAGCGTCATGAATAACTGAGTGCGTTCCTATGTATGTGTCTAAATTAAGCATAGGATAAAAAAGAACTTTATTCCGAAAGTGTTTATATTTTTCGAATTAAAACGGTGTTTTTGTTTATATAAAGCCATTTGATAAATAACGTTGTTTCATTTGTTTAACTCATAACTCATAACATTTTATTGATCCAACAAAGGAAATTAAATTGGTCATCAGCACATATAGGTCATTAATTAATAATTATAAAAGAAGAAGAGAAGAAAATTTATAAAACCCATGATAACAAAAAAATATCTAAAGTAATATATGTACAACTACAATACCCTTTTTACTTGCACACTTGACACACCGACACACCAACACACATGCATACATACCTACATACATACCTACGTACATACATACATACATACATACATACATACATACATACATACATACATACATACATACATACATACATACATACATACATACATACATACATACATACATACATACATACATACATACATACATACATACATACGTTCCATGTTAAAGTGTAGTTAAGAACATCACAGTAATTATATCATTGTTTGGATTAACAGATAAGTTTTTATGTAAATGATGATAACAACAATCCATAATTAACGCTATTGCACTGTTACAGTCAGCAATCTCCTGCACTACCAAAAGAAGAGACCAACCAAACACATAAAACCAATCACAGTAATCATCATCAGTTATCAGTTTGATATATGTTTCAACATAATGATTTTTGTGTAAGAATTTGTTCGAACAAGAGATAATTTCTGAGATCGCTCACAGCAGCCATGAGCGTACATGTGTCTCCCGATCAGTTTCAGGAATTCCAGTTTCAAGCCCGTGAATTAGGGGGTTTCACCGGTAAATGATCTACAAGTTAGTATCCCCCTTTATTGGCTCTGTCGACGCCCGTTTTAAACCGCTTGCCTCCCTTTCTATAATGAACCGCCAATAGAGCGTCGTTATCCCGAACTATATCTTTCAAATCTCTACAACAACAAATGGAATTCTGGGATTGGAAATCCTTTCATGAAATAATGTCAGCGCCTTTCGGCGATTGGTCAATGCATTTCGGAGCTGGACTAGCAACATATTGTCGGTCACACTTGAAATGCATGCTACTTGAGTTTGCTTTCTAAACTAATACCAAGTGAACGGGAGCATAAGGTCAGTAATCAACTTAACTTGCCTTGACAGAACGTACAGTTCACGAATACGGATGGAGAAACTCGGAAACCAACGAGCCAGAAGCCTATCACAATAGAAGTAAGTATATATATCTAGTATTACCAGCAGTCGACACGCAGTGATACATATGCCCTTTGACCTTTACTTGGGGATATCCCGTACTAAAAATAGAATGCGGGATTGTGGGAAAGCGTTCAAGGGCACTCACGCACTATATTTGATTCTCAATACACGACTCAAAACGTTTGGGATAAATCAAAAAGAATAACATACAGGTACATAGAGTTCAGAAAAGAAGAAAAAAAGTTTAAAAATCATGATTTACAAAAGTAGTTTGGGGACCCGAACTTGAGACCACCGGCATTGGAGGCAAACGTCTTACCACCGCGCCACAAGGCTTACACAAGCGACGCGTGAAAACTAAGACATAACTGCCACGTGCCAGAGTTTTCGAATCGAGCATTTGTTGACTCGTCGTTTTCCCCGTTCATATTTGTGTTTTGTACGTTTTCTTGATACATTGTATCATCATAACATGTAGTCGCGGTGTTGCCTATAGGGCAATCAATTTTTTTCACCAAAGCCGATGTCACGGTTACTAAAAAAAAAAAATGAATGGGTAATTCTGGAAGTACTCAATAATTCTGCAACTTTTTGTTATATTTCGATTTATTTCATAATCCAACACGTTTGGAATGAAGCAAATTAATAAAATACAAGAATTACGAGTTCAGAAAAAAATGAAAATAAAATTGCCGTCGAAGCGAATCGAACCCAGGACCACAAAAGTAAGGACTAGCGCATGGTCGAGCGCATTACCGACTGAGCTATTCTGTCGTCCTGTAGGCACAGGAGATTTTAACTTCAAATATTACACTTGAGTTCTCGAGCGTGGCGACAACTGACTCGAGTTTCAGAGTCTCTCCGTTCGTATTTCTATAGCGCCCTAGTATTAAGGTCGCGATTGAGCTTGCCACCGGCTGCTTCTATGCCACTGGCGGATTCCATTTTGTTGTGACGCAGCTCGTCATCTGCGCTGTTCCGGAAATAAGCTGCGCTTTTTTGGAAATCAAACTAGGGGAAGGGCTCCTAATATGGACCACTTTTTGTTTCATGCTGATAACAAGCTTGTTTTTTTGCAAAGAAGTTTCATTTTGTGTTCGGTAGTCCTTCTCTCTTAGGTTAACCCTTAGGCCTAATTAGAGTGAAATAGCTTTGATAGACATTCAGCAAAAATTAAATAGAGAAAAAATCACAAATGGTCCATATTAGGAGCCTGGGCGCTGTAAAAAATACGGTCTTGGCTGTCATATATAGCAATTTTTGTGTGATTAAAGCTTTGGCTGTGGACAGAAACGAGTCCGTTTTAGGCGGCAAATTTAGAGTGAACGCTGCCAAAGGTGAAAAAAAGAGAAAAAGCCTAGAACGGTTTTGAGATTTCTGTTTCTGCAACTGTTTTGACATGTGCAAGTTATCCAGCGAATAAAACTTTTTTGAGCGCTTTAGCGCCGTTAGTTTGTCAGAACAGGAGGTGGTCCATATTAGGAGCCGGTCCATATTACGAGCCCTTCCCCTATCATGTGTTGTGGCCCATCTCGTCATCTGCGCTGTTCCGAAAATGAGCTGCACCTCGTCATGTGCGCTATTCCGGAAATCGATGGCGCTCCAACAATGGCCGCTATTTTAGGAATTCCAACTTTGTGCTACGCAATTCCAGAAATGTATCCGGCGCGCATAGTGAGAATTCTGCTGCTCTTAGTTTAAATGCGGTGTAACACTACACACGCTGTCTGTCACATACACCCAAAGTGGCCGAGTGGTAACGCACTTGCGCTCGGAAGCGAGAGGTTGCGAGTTCCACTCTGGGTCAGGGCGTTAGCAATTTTCTCCCCCCTTTCCTGACCTAGGTGGTGGGTTCAAGTGCTAGTCTTTCGGATGAGACGAAAAACCGAGGTCCCTTCGTGTACACTACATTGGGGTGTGCACGTTAAAGATCCCACGATTGACAAAAGGGTCTTTCCTGGCAAAATTGTATAGGCATAGATAAAAAATGTCCACCAAAATACCCGTGTGACTTGGAATAATAGGCCGTGAAAAGTAGGATATGCGCCGAAATGGCTGCGATCTGCTGGTCGATGTGAATGCGTGATGTATTGTGTAAAAAATTCCATCTCACACGGCATAAATAGATCCCTGCGCCTTGAGTCCGAGTCTGGAGATACGCGCGCGATATAAGACTTCATATAACAATGTATCGATTGGACATTGGATTTCCCTTCTTTGAGCCATGTGACGTCAGAGGCCTACAAAACTTCATATTTGGGCGTTTCTGGTAGACCGAAACTTTAAAGGAACTACAAAACACACGTCATGTGTTTGATTGCATGTGTGTGTGCTGTTCAATGTCAAAACAACAACAAAGTCAGTACATGACGTGTGTTTTGTAGTTCCTTTGAAGTTTCGGTCAACCTGAAACGCCCAAATATGAAGCTTATGTGTTTGATTGCATGTGTGTGTGTGTGCTCGTTCAATCGTCAAAACAACAACAAAGTCATAGTACCTGAAAGGAATTCGATCGATACATAAATGTTATTTGCGTTTTTGACCAAAATATGACATTTTACACAGATCGAGACAGTCATTGTTCACCTCGACCGCTAGCGCGGTCTCGAAGAACAATGACTGTCTCGATCTGTGTAAAATGTCATATTTTGATCAAACACGCAAATAACGTATATATAACAAGTCTCTCAGTCAACTCGCGACCTTGGATATGACGTCAGTTCAGCTTTCGTCATTCGTGATCGTTTGGTATTCCAACCGGTGTGAGTTTCCATCACTGTGTTCTGCGTGCGTTTTGACAGACCAGACGTGGTCACTGGTGAGAAAAGCATCGCAAAACATTATGGTAAAGCAGCAGAATATGAAAAGAAAAGGAAGCGTGCAGAAGGATGTTTGAGTCTTGCAAGAATTTCTGACAAAAGAATCCTCCCTTGAAAGAAAACAAAGATGTCTGCGAGTCGTCTGCTTTGAAGGTAGGGAGATTTTGAAGCATTCAAGTCAAAACGCAAGTCGCGTTGATGAGCTACTTGAGGTTATTCTTTAATTCTTTGAACTGCCGTGGATTTGTTTGTAACCATTTTAAGAGATGTGCCTTGAAAGGAAACGGCAACAAAGCGTTTGAATACTAACTTTCAAAGAAATCTGGATGGTTTGCTCCGGAACTGCATCGTCAAAAAATTCTGGATCAATTTGCGAGGACAGGTTGTTAGTGTCACATTTTTTTTATATGGGTTTGGAAGAACTGTTCATAATTTACATAGCACTTCGGCCCTGTTCTTTTTTTCGTCACACCCAAAACCGTTATTTCTTTTCAGCGACGCAGCATTAGTTTTGCCGCGGACATTTTTGTTATCACATCACTGACAGTTTTTAAAAACGAATTTGAACTTCAAATCGACATGGCGATTTCCCCCCCCCCCCCCCCCCCCCCCCCCCCCGCCTCCCTCCAACCTACTTCACTTAGTCATAGAACAAATGTCCTTGTTGTGCCGAATTTAGCCGAACATAATGTGAATTTGCACACACAAAATAATACAACGCAAAGCACACAATGGCAGGAGAACAAGACCGAAACCAAGTTCTAAGAAACATTTCGTCACGCTTTTCATGACGTCAAGGTCTACATGGGTCATTTGGAACAGAGCGACGTCACCTTTCGAATGCTGATTCCTGAATTTAGAACGACCTTGACATCCTATCATGCGCAGAGATGCGGAAATTCCCTTTAGTGACGAAAAAAAGAACAGGGCCGGAGTGCTATGTAAATTATTAGCAGTTCTTCCACACCCATACACAAATTATGACACTAAGCGCAATGTCATATTTTGATCAAACACGCAAATAACGTATATATAACAAGTCTGTTTCCGCATATTGAGCCAGAACTTTTTGCTTTGGCAAATCGACGTTGCAGTTTCGGAGCAAACGATCCCAATTTCTTCGCGAATTTGCCTTTAAACTTGTTTTTCCCATTCTATAACAATGCACAGCTCGAAAATATGGCCAAGAACAAATCTAAGTTACTTCAAAGAAAGAAGACTAACAACATTCTTATTCGATACGACTTGCATTTTGCCATATATAATGCTGCGTCGCCCAAAACAAATAACGGGTTTTGGGTGTGACGAAAAAAAGAACAGGGCCGGAGTGCTATGTTAATTATGAGCAGTTCTTCCACACCCATTTAAATAAAAAAAACGCTCGCGCTGGACCCGAGTACTCTTCAGATTGGCTCGCTCCCCCAGTATGAAAGTATTTGTCTTGTGCACGTTTAAGACCAAGTGATTGATCTGTGTGAATTACAGGCACACACACACACACCACGACCCTCGTCTCGATTCCCCCTCTATGTTAAAACATTTAGTCAAACTTTTCCGGAAATTTAATTTTAATCATAATTTTTATATTTTTAATTTTCAGAGCTTGTTTTTAATCCGAATATAACATATTTATATATAGCTATTCTGATGAACACGTGGGGGAATTCGGGGGCTGTGATTGGATGGTCTCTTCCGATCATCAAAGCATAATGCTACGGAAGTCGGCCATTTTTCTCAATATCCAAAAGCATATTGTCGTAAACAAAGACGCATGGTTCCGGTTTCTTCCACGTGTATAAAGTACACGCATACCTCGCCAGGTTTGTTTCTGTGACTAGTCGACAGACGATGCCATTTGCTGTGTGTGTTTTTTTGTTGTTGCTTACTGTACATGACATACATTACGTGTAAAATCCAGTTCTTTAACAGGCAACAAACCTTGCACATTTTCAGAAGCTGCAATCTGAAGCGACCTATCTCTGATTCTAGCAGACGATATCTCCAATGTTTAACACAAAATCAGCAAACTCTCCTGTCACATAGACCGTCCATTGTATAGTGCAATGTTGAAATGAAGTTACCAGTCTGAAACATTTAAGGGTCGTTTCTTCTGAGACAATCCTTGTTCTCTTATCATCTACAGATTTACCGCAGTCTTCACCACGCGAATTCCCAACAGAAGTCAGACTTTCGAACATACAATATACGTAGGCAAGCATGATACGTCATGATGTCATATGATTCCTAGCATATTGACGTAATGCTAAACATCCGGTTATCTCGAGTTTTCTCCGTAATACATGTCCATGGGTTTTTCAATGTTCGGTTATTTCCGTGGCTTCATGCGAAAAGGGAACCGTCGTCTGCAATCAACGACATGGACCATTATGGGACTTGTTGCTGACAAAAACATGATTTTAACACAGAATTTAATGTCAGAATAGCTATATAAACGCTAATGTGTTTTCATCGTAGCAATAGGGTCCGATATTTAGACTCGAACAAGTATAATGCGACTCGTCTTCGACTCGTCGGCATTATACTTGTCTCGTCTAAATATCGGGCCCTATTGCTACGCTGAAAACACAATAGCTGTTAATGTTTTTGGAATCAGAACATGATGAAGAATAAAAAAAAAAGTAATTTTGGATCGTTTTATAAAAAAAATAATTTTGATTACAATTTTCAGATTTTTAATGACCAAAGTCATTAATTACTTTGTAAGCCTCCATGCTGAAATGCAATACCGAAGTCCGGCCTTTGTCGAAGATTGCTTGGCCAAAATTTCAATCAATTTGATTGAAAATTGAGGGTGTGACAGTGCCGCCTCAACTTTTACAAAAAGCCGGATATGACGTTATAAAAGACATTTATCGAAAAAATGAAAAAAAAGTCTGGGGATATCATACCCAGGAACTCTCATGTAAAATTTCATTAAGATCGGTCCAGTAGTTTACTCTGAATCGCTCAACACACACGCACAGACACACACACACACACACACACAGACACACACACACACACACACACACACACACACACACACACACACACACACACACACACACACACACACCACGACCCTCGTCTCGATTCCCCCTCTATGTTGAAATATAGCTATTCTGATGAACACGTGGGGGAATTCGGGGGCTGTGATTGGATGGTCTCTTCCGATCATCAAAGCATAATGCGGCGGAAGTCGGCCATTTTACTCAATATCCAAAAGCATATTGTCGTAAACAAAGACGCATGGTTCCGGTTTCTTCCACGTGTATAAAGTACACGCATACCTCGCCAGGTTTGTTTCTGTGACTAGTCGACAGACGATGCCATTTGCTTTGTGTGTGTTTTTGTTGTTGCTTACTGTACATGGCATACATTACGTGTAAAATCCAGTTCTTTAACAGGCAACAAACCTTGCAAATTTCCAGAAGCTGCAAAGCGAAGCGACCTATCTCTGATTCTAGCAGACGATCTGATCATCTCTCCAATGTTTAACACAAAATCAGCAAACTCTCGTGTCACATAGAACGTCCATTGTATAGTGCAATGTTTAGGTATGTTACAAAAAAATCCAAAATCTTCATTTAACATTTTGATCTATATCACTTGAAAGAGCAGAAAATCAGCATTCCAATGGTATATATAACTTTGAGATTGGATAAGTGTAACCCGAGTTATGAATTTTTAAAGTAATAAAATTCGTAATAGAGGCAAAGAGGATAAATTGAAACCATTTTTGACATTTCTCAGCTAAAATTAACTGTAACCCACACATTTGTTTATCAATATTGTTCAATTTGGTATCAAAAGAAAGGTTCAGAGCTCTATTAAACAACTAGAAATTTTTTATTTTTTTATTTTTTTTATTTTTTAGTAAGTTAGTATGAAACTAAGAGCAGACGAACTTTACCGACCGCCATGTTGGATGGTGACAATCCGGGCGCAAAGCGGCGCATCCGTTAAAAGGTACTTCGCATCGCTTTATCGACTTGAAACTTTGGGAAACAGCAGGAAAATGGTCAAACTAACTGTTCAGAGGGGTCTCATAAGAGTTCAAAGGCTATAAATTGTTTTATAAAAGTACCTCTTGTGTGTCTTCTTCGCCCGATATTCTGGCCGGCGAGCTCGACAGTGTTGGACTCGCCATCTTTCTCAATCTTAAAGTCAAGAATGTGCTCTACGTCTTCGACAGGGTGCCCATGTGATGTAAATTTGGAAAAGAATAGAAAAGAGGACGCCAAAACTGAGCCAGTGTGAGTGATCAGAAAATGGGGGGTCATTTTCAATGACGTCAAAAATTGAGCTGCGTGCGCACTTTGTAACATACCTACAATGTTGAAATGAAGTTACCGGTCTGAAACATTTAGTCGTTTCTTCTGAGACAATCCTTGTTCTCTTATCATCTACAGATTTACCGCAGTCTTCACCACGCGAATTCCCAACAGAAGTCAGACTTTCGAACATACAATATACGTAGGCAAGCATGATACGTCATGACGTCATATGATTCCTAGCATATTGACGTAATGTTAAACACCCGGTTATCTCGAGTTTTCTCCGTAATACATGTCCGTTTTTTTTTCAATGTTCGGTTATTTCCGTGGCTTCATGCGGAAAGAGAACTGTCGTCTGCAATCAACGACACGGACCATTCTGGCACTTGTTGCTGACAAAAACATGATTTTAACACAGAATTTAATGTCAGAATAGCTATATAAACGCTATTGTGTTTTCATCGTAGCAATAGGGTCCGATATTTAGACTCGAACAAGTATAATGCGACTCGTCTTCGACTCGTCGGCATTATACTTGTCTCGTCTAAATATCAGGCCCTATTGCTACGCTGAAAACACAATAGCTGGTAACATTTAGTCAAAACTTGACTAAATGTAAAAATGACACTCTTTGGAATACAATGATCTTCGATGACGAAAGTATAAATGACGTCATGCGGTCACACCTATATCGAGAACTAAGCGTCGCAGAGAACCAGCGCCCTTCCATTACTTGCCAAAAATAGATCGAGGGTCAGTTTAGTTTAGTTTAGTTAATTGTTGCTTTTTGGGTCCAGCGGACCATATAGGCCAAATCAGGACCCCTGAGTGTAATGCACGGGTTAGTTATCTTTTTTGTAGTCTAGACTCGTGCATTGCGCTAAAGTATCGATGCTATCCTGGGGATAGAAAGTCCGAGCTAAGCTATTAGCCCGGGTTAAGTTGAACCTCGACACATACATAATGGCCCTGTACGATTTCCCAGAATTACTATTTTGTTGTTGTTAGTAAAGTTGGCTTTTGGGGAGATTCTAATGGGCGCGTCGACTGGATGTAATGGTGGTAGGCTTCTTCTAGTTTAATGCACTTATGGGGGTTTCAAATCAAGACGTGGGCGTTAACCTAGCCGTCAACCTCAATTAAAAACGTCTTTGAAAACACCTGAAAGAGATTTTGTTTTAAACAACTATTATTTAACAAGTGTACACACCCATGCTTGCTGAAACAGTTTTCATTAGCTGTTAAAGGATTCTAAATTTACTGCTTACTGTTTACTGCAAATTATTCCGACGTCAAATGTTTGGTTGAGACTCGATCGTCCGATTCATTCCCTCGCTGGCTGCATTTAGGCGTTTAAAAATCATAATTTACTACAGAAGCTACACACCAAACTTCAGCTCAATCGACCCATAAATACCGGACGGACAGACCGACCGACAGACAGAGTGAAACCTCTATACACCCCGAATATATAAACATTATCGCGTAAAACGAAATAAATACATTTAGTCAATATGTCGGCATGAATATGGCTAACCGAAAAACTGGCATCACCAAGACTACTAAACGTGAACAGCTAAACTGAGACAGGTTGAGCTGTCTTTGCAAAGTCCGTGCCATGCGTGCAAAATCACACAGTCACTGCGTGCGAAGCCCGGAAAACCGTGCCGCGCGTGAAGTGACAGCTGGTATAGCGCAGTAGCACTCGTGCTTAATAGGGTAGCGCGATTTTTTTGGACTCTTTGAGCTTGTTTTTAATCCAAACATAACACAAATATATTTTTGGATTCAGGACAATATAAAGAATATATTGGTATACAATGCAATTTTTTGAAGCTGGTAGCGAAAATGTGATTTTAATCACTCCTTAAATGAACAAATTAATTACATACATTCATACATACATACATACATACATACATACATACATACATACATACATACATACATACATACATACATACATGCAAACACATACACACACACACACACACACACACACACACACCACTACCAAACATAATCAATTAGGTGTGATGGATGTCTACGCATGTAAGAAAGCGGTCCAGCAGTAACCAATGTTGTGAGTAAAAGAACTTGCGCTTGAAGAAAATCCGACTAAATAACGGACCATGTATAGTTTCTTATGGTCGATTCCTTCTCGCAAAACCCCGCTCATTTAAAATTGCTTATACAAAACGATTAGTGTGCTGTTTGGTTACCATTACATGAGTCACTTCTCCACAAACCTCGATGAGTGACGTTCAACCCTGAAGAAATCCGTTCACAACCATCTCTCTCTCTCTCTCTCTCTCTCTCTCTCTCTCTCTCTCTCTCTCTCTCTCTCTCTCTCTCTCTCTCTCTCTCTCCCCCTCTCTCTCTCTCTCTTCTCCCTCTCTCTCTCTCTCTCTCTCTCTCTCTCTCTCTCTCTCTCTCTCTCTCTCTCTCTCTCTCTCTCTCTCTCTCACACACACATTATAATTGGGAACATACTAACTTTTAGCATAGTGGGCGTTGACCAACTCTTCGATTTTTGATCCAATTTGTGCGTGTGTGTGTTTGTTTGTTTGTTTGTTTGTTTGTTTGCTTAACGCCCAGCCGACCACGAAGGGCCATATCAGGGCGGTGCTGCTTTGACATATAACGTGCGCCACACACAAGACAGAAGTCGCAGCACAGGCTTCATGTCTTACCCAGTCACATTATTCTGACACCGGACCAACCAGTCCTAGCACTAACCCCAAAATGCCAGACGCCAGGCGGAGCAGCCACTAGATTGCCAATTTTAAAGTCTTAGGTATGACCCGGCCGGGGTTCGAACCCACGACCTCCCGATCACGGGGCGGACGCCTTTACACAAGGCCAAACGTGCCGGTAATTTGTGTGTGTGTGTGTGTGTGTGTGTATGTGTGTGTGGATGCGTGTGTGAGAAATAGAGAGCTTGCTGATTTGTCCTTCGTTGGGGGTATAGGGTATGCAGTGTCTTGGCTGGTTGACGACTATTCCAAAGGCATAGCACTTCTACTTAATTATTATAATTTTTATGATTATGATTTCGATTACGATTTTGATTAGGATTATTATAATAATTGTATTATTATTGTTATCGTTATTATATTGGAATGAACTCGTTGTTTTCTTATATGAGAGGAAGTACCGTTCTATTCTAATTTAGTATTGGGACAGAAAACTGTGACTGACCATGCACATTCTAAAAAGTCATTTTGACGGAATTCAGAAAAAGGTAAAGAGTTTTTAATCAAGATTTACCAAAAATCTTGCATACAAACACACATGACATTATCTAATTTGCAAACTTAGTCAATCGAAAAATGTGGATGAAACAGTTATTATTTGTTCGATTACTTGGTTTTTTTCTTAAACATTGAACCGGACTGTGAACCTTTTTTAACTTTTTTTGTATCCAATCACCTATTTTTTTACGGAACAGCGAGATGCTACAATAACAATCGGAAATAATAGTTATACAACCTTATTTTTTGTATTACATTTGCTTAAAGAAATAGCAGTCCAACCCCTCTCCACTCCCATCCCCCTCCGCACCCAACAACACGCCCCCTACTCCCCATAACATCCCCGTCCCCCTAAAGTCACTGAATCAAATGTGAAACAGGTGGGAGAAGAAAAGAACATTAACAATACTTACATACAAGGAGAAAGACCACATCACTGTCGTAACAGTAATCAAACCAGTAAGGTCCATCACAAACAATAATGGCCGCCACCTCACTGCCATCCTAATGACAAAACTAAACAGCACGGATGCAGACGACAAACTGACTAAATCAGAAACTTTGTCCACAAGTCTTGTTGCATGCACTCTACCGAATGGGTTGCTCCCCTTGAAGTGTCCACTTCCGGTTGTTACCGGAAGTCGTCATAAGAGGCAAGGTCTTGAACTCGTTCAGTATTGTCACAGCAGGGCCCGTATGCTTATGGGGGAAGTACGCGACAACTCCCGAAGTTTTGAGTGACATCGGAAGTACTTGCCTCACTTTCGTATGCATGGGCCGGAAGAAGGTCTTACTTCGAAGCAAAGCGAGAAAGTAACTGAGTGTAGTTTGCGACTACTCCCAAAGTTTTGAGCGACATCGGAAGTACATCCTCACTTTCGCATGCATGGGACGAAAAAAGAGCTTTCTTTGGAAGCAAACTAGGAAGTAAGTGAGGGTAATTGTACTACAGCGAGACCCAGGAGTACAAACGCTACTTCCAAAGTTTCTCAGGGCAAAAGGGCAGGGCTTTTCTTCGGTTTTTCATATCAAACCGAGCTAACGCAAATGAAAGTCCCAAACAGAGAAAATAGAAGAAAAAGTCGTATCTCGTGCGTGCATTTCGTGCAAATTTCCCTGTATACAAACCAGCCAGCTTTGACTTTTGTTCGTTCTGGGTCACTGGCCACCACTCTTTCATCCCCGCTTATACGAGGGGGTGTTTCTATGTTAATGGGCGTCGTTGTGTGCATGTGTGAGTGTGAGTGTGTGTTTGTGTGAGAGTGTGCGTGTGAGAGTGTGCGTGTGTGTGTGTGTGTGTGTGAGAGAGAGAGTGTGTGTGTGTGTGTGTGTGTGTGTGTGTGTGTGTGTGTGTGTGTGTGTGTGTGTGTGTGTGTGTGTTTGTATGTATTTTTGCGAGTGCCTGCCTGCCTGTGTGTGCGTGCGTGCGGGTATAATTGTGTGTTTGTTTGCGTGCGCGTGCGTGCGTGTGTGTGTGTGTGTGTGTGTGTGTGTGTGTGTGTGTGTGTGTGTGTGTGTGCGTGCATGTGTGTTTGTGTGTGTGTGTGTGTTCGACGGTGTGTGTGTGTGTGTGTGTGTGTGTGTGTGTGTGTGTGTGTTTAAAACATGCTACGGTCACGCTTGGCTGGGCATTGCTGTGGTACCAGAATCATCGCTTAAATATGTACAGCAGTCCCTCTCATGAACGGACACCCTTGGGCCATAGCAAAACTGTCCGTACATTGCAGGTCACGGGAGGGGTGACCACACCACCCCCTCCCCCATACACTCACACAGAGACACACAAACAACAGGATTGAGTCTATGCTGAATAACAATGGGTTCTTTCAAACGTTAAATCCGGAAAGTCATATTTAGCATCATACACAATTGTTTATAAACCTAAAACATACACAAGTCTTTTTCAAAAACTATTATCTGTTTCAATGACTTTCAGCAATTTTCAACATTATAAATCGAGATAACTAGACACATTGAAAGAAATTTGATGCACTGAACAGTTTTCCTGATCACGAATCATTGTGTGAAACTTTCTTTACAAATTTTTTTTCATGAAGTGGACGTATTTTTCTAGAAAAAGGCGTGTCCCCTGTTTTGAGCGAACATTGTTTTCGTGGTGCACTTCCTCTGTTTTTAAAATATTCGGAAAAAATACACATCGGCCATTTGTTTGTTTGTTTGCTTAACGCCCAGCCGACCACGAAGGGCCATATCAGGGCGGTGCTGCTTTGACATTTAACGTGCGCCACACACAAGACAGCTGGAAGTCGCAGCACAGGCTTCATGTCTCACCCAGTCACATTATTCTGACACCGGACCAACCAGTCCTAGCACTAACCCCATAATGCCAGACGCCAGGCGGAGCAGCCACTAGATTGCCAATTTTAAAGTTTTAGGTATGACCCGGCCGGGGTTCGAACCCACGACCTCCCGATCACGGGGCGGACGCCTTACCACTAGGCCATAATTTCTCTTTATTTGAATGAATGTCAACTTGAAAAAGATTGTTTTAGAGTGCAGATTAAAAACAATCAATGTAGCCTCTGAGTCAGAGATGTTGTATGTGAATTTCAGTAGTGGGTGGTGAGCGTTTGCAATATCAAACAGCTGGTGTATTTGGTTTCGGTCAGCATTGAAGAACATGATGCCGTCATCTCTGTAGCGTCCATGCCAAAGAATCGTGTCTTTGTAGGCATATTTTTCCAGGATTTCGTTCATGAGTTGGTGTGAAGGAAATCACGAATAACACTAACAGGCAAAGTTCTACAGTGATATCCTCCACGCTTTTAGAGCACTAACCAGAGATAATAGAGTGACGTAGCGAAGTGGGGTGCACGTACTGTGAATTCAGCTGACTGACCGAGAGAGTTGATGTTGTGAATCGCAACGAAGATATCGTTACACTTAACCACTGTCCAGCGACAGGGAGGGGTTGTCACAGGAATCGACCGGGAGAAAGGAAGCCCAAGTAAAGCACTTAAGGTGTTACGAGTGTGTTTGAGTTGCGGTTCTTGCTCATGTTTATACTCACTGAGTTACTTCCCTTGGATCTGGATCTAGATCTGGATCTGGATAACCCGCCTGGGTTGGTGGTTTGCGGGTGCGAATGCGTATACGCACGGTTCAGTGTGCTTTCGCGAAAGGGTGTGTCATATGCACGGCTAGAACTAAGATACTTCTTGATTTCAGTAAATAGTTTCATTACATGTCTACTAGTTCGTTTTTAAATGATTTTTTAGAGATCGCCAAATGGTATTGTGTGAATAACATCATTCGATCGATTGTACGCACGGCGCCGTGCTTCTAGTAGCTCAGTCCATTCCTTCTTTCCGGTATGGAAACGGACGTGTTTCTGGCGAAAGAATCGGCGTTTTCAACTCGCCATATCTTCATATTCATTCGGACTAGAACAACGAAATATAAATTTCTTGTAAAAAAAAATCCCGAGCCTTGCGACTCTGGTAGTCATTTTCTTACGCGAAGCGGCCTTTGGTAGGTACGACAGTTTTAGTCACCCAAGTATATATCTAAAACGCACGTGGACGAGTTTTCAATGGCGTATTTGAAGTCTGTGAATGTTGTGATTACAAATCATTTCGGGGCACCCCTCAGTCTATACGTACAGACAAACAAATTGCATGGAACGAAATTTGAGAGGCTGGACTGTAAGTTGTTGTTTTGACTTCTACAAATCTCGCAGGTCTTTTAGTTTTATGCAAAACAGACTCAAAATTGCATTTTTCACGCAAGTGTAGATGACGAGACTATCGAAGGAATAAAATACACTTGCCTACAGATATAATAGACAGATACTTATATCTATGACTTACCCTAGCCCATATGTTAGAATAAAGAACATACTTTGCTCTTTTGAATGATGTATGATTTGGCACTGTACACAGGATTTTAGACCTGCCCCCGAAGTGATTTTTCCATAAACCCGTCAAAAAGCTCACTCTGTTTTGGCCGTAAAAAGCGCCCAAATGAAGTCAATTTCTAACCTGCGTCGTGTGTTCGAAGGAGTACATCTCAGCGATGCCATTGCCTTGCAACCTCAAAGAAATATATTTTATTAACCCGCTAAATGAACGTTTTTTTAGTGTGAAATAAAAGCCGGAGATTTGCTTCGTTTCTTTGCTGCGACACAAAACCAAAACCAACTATAGATCTGCGGTGACATTATGAGTTCGTTTTCGACATTGCAGTGAAGTTGCGTGGATCTTCGACGATTCCCGTTCGGTTTAATGTGGATAGAGCTTTGATTGAATGTAACTGCTTTGAAAAGTTACAACATGAGTCCTTGGGATCGATATTTTTCGGTAAACTTCTTCGTATCCTTGACTTTACTTTTGACTTGAACAGATCCAGATCGGCTGGGGCTGTTAATCACCTACACAGATCTATATGAAGTTGACTCGACACGGCGAACCGCCGAATCCGTGCCCTCTCGTCGGTCCTACCCCCAAATCCCTTACCAGCCTCAGACCCCACCTCACCATTCTAACCTCACTGGCGCACTATGTGTGATTATCCCTTCCTCATACATGTGTGTGTGTGTGTGTGTGTGTGTGTGTGTGTGTGTGTGTGTCTGTGTTGTTTGTTGTGTGAGTGCGTGCCGGCGGGCGGGCGTGTGTGTGCCCGTGTGTCTTTGTGTCTGTGCATGTCGTCTTGAGTGCGAGAAAGCGAAGTTTTGAGAAATAGTGACAGATAAATAGTTTAAGAAAGGAATCTACTAAGTGAGAGTGGGTGTCCATTACGGCATTGCGAAGCTTTGTTTGTCTGTTTGTTTATGTGTTCGCCGTGTGTGTGTGTGTATGTGTGTCACAGTTAATATGTGTCCATTTGGTGCGTTTGGCTTCATAGTTCCTTCATACGAGTAACTTTGTTAACAGTTCATTATTCGGACACAGATTAACAAGTTATAGAATGTTCGTGTAGAACAGACACTTAGCCACAAAAAACACCTGGTTTTGAAATGAATTATTACCTCGATTCCGTTCAAAGGAGCTTTCCCCAAACACCTTTTTAACAATATCCAATTGATCTATGAAGATATGGGTCCATGCGACCCCGAGGCAGAGGATGCCTGTTTGCGGACAGGGGGAAATTGAGAAGGGGGGGAGGACCGATACTATAAACCCCAACCTGTGTACACATTGCTAACAGGAACCTGTGCACAAAATGTGTAATGTATCTCACGACAGATTATTTTTTCGGGGAGGGGGGGGGGGCGCATTCTTATGATTAGCCTAAGTCGCTTCGCGTCCTCAATTTAGACTTTTGAATTCAAAGTACACCCCTTTTACAAAGTAACTGATTCACCCATGTGTGTCGTGTGTATGTGCGTGTGTCTGTGTGCTTGTCTGTGTGTTTGTGTGATTGTAGTGCGATTCAGAGACACCTACTGGACAGATCTTCATGAAACTCTGTCTCCAGTTGGAAATGTCCTCCCTGTTGTGGATGGTAGGAGCGGGGTTTTGGACAAGGGGGACATTTCCAACTTGAGACGAAGTTTGAGGTAACGTGATGCATTATAACTGAAATACACAATTAGTAGTGCCCCAATATGCAAGTGTGTTCGTATCATCAACTGATAAAAAGTGTGTCCGTAGATTTTGGTTACGCGTCGCAGTGTTAGCTGTGTACGACCTCCCACAGTCCAATGCCGCGAATTGTTGTTACAGCCCCTGACTTTTTTATGTACGGAATCCGGTAGTCTTTTTGTTGTTGTTAAATAATTATATTGCCAAACGTTATGACATTTTGGGATAATTGAACGAGTTTCAATACACATTTGCTGAGCACCTGTGTGCTAAAAGGAAATGTCGTTTGTTTTTAT
>NC_090247.1:46859774-46884774 GCF_037325665.1 Littorina saxatilis | reverse complement strand
ATGATAAAGTTATACTCTCCATTCATTTATATACACAAACTAATGTCTCATTTATTATTTGTAGAGCTAAATATGTCAGTTGGGATCATGTTAAAAATCGCAGTGTTTTTTGCAAAATCGTACTTGACAACCCCCAGTAAAAAAATTCTAAAAAAAAAGTTAATACGTCGACCCCCTTTTTTCTTTGCACAGATGTGTCCATATTGCTTAGAGGAACCTGTGCACAAAATGTGTAATGTTTCTGACGAGCGATTTGAACACACAAGTAACCCCTTAACAGTGCGTCGTATAACCGGTCGGAAAGGAAGATAGTAGCCAGATGACAGTATGAAGGATCTGAGAAGCCGCCGGAATATCACGCCAATAGACCCGCATAGCTGAGATTCGACGGGATTTCAAGAAGCTAGTGCACGGTTATTTTTGTCCGTAGAGTTGGACCATAGAGGTCACAGGGCGATAGAAATTGAGTAGACCGAGGTCACCAGTAGAAGGAATTAGTAGTTAAAATACATTTCCTAGTGAACGGCAATAGACGCTGTGTAATTCTGGGTATGACCAGAATTAAAATATGTCTACAATATCTTAATTACTTAAGAGATAAGGAATATTTAGTAGACAGAGCAGACGGTGATTTAAGTCTGCCGGAATAGGAACTATAACTGAGTTTTTTTTACTACACACGAGCCGTGAGTCGATACCTGTAAATTAGATATCGTGTGCCTGTGAGTTCACGGACTGTTTGTGTAGTTTTATACCTAAGTGAAGGGTAGAGAGTTTTGTTATTGCAATTGTGTACGAGATTGCAATCTCGAGTTGTTTTTTTGCCTACAAAACTGTGAGTACTGGATTTTTGAGTACCTAACATTTATGTTCATGATTGTGTGTATTTGTGTGTATGATGTCATAGCCGTATAATACAGTGGAGGGAACCTACCTTTGGCGTTGTGTTTGATTCCTGTATGACAGCATATATTAGCGCATTTACATTCATTCACAGTTGGAACATTCTTATGTCACATATTTCCGGGGATGCTGTCATTCCCATGGCTGCACCAATGCATTGGTTGTAGTGTTGGTTGTCAAACACAAAGTTGTTGTTTTTCAAGATGAGCTCGAGAAGTGACAGGAAGTGTGATTTGTGGATGGTTGGCAATGGTGGAATACAAAGGGTATGCGTCAACAGCTCTTAAGAGTTCGTCCGCTGTCATGTTGGTGTACATACTGGTGATGTCAAATGTACAAATGAGCACATTGGGGGGAAGAGTGAGTTGTTCAATCTGCTGGATAAAATCCAGTGTGTCTCTGATGTATAGACTGTTGTTTTACAGTAGGCAGCAGGAAGAAATCGATGAATTTCCCCACGTATTGGGATGGGGTCCCACATTGGGAGATGATAAGTCTGCCTGGAATTCTAGTTCCCTGGACCCCGTTTGTTAGCAGGTTGCAAAGTTCTTCTTTGGAGAATTTGTGTACTTTAGGTAGAAAATACAGTTTGCCCATTTTGTGTGCGTTCTTGGTTTGGCACAGGAAGTTGTATGTTGGTTTGTCAATTTTTTGGGTTTCCTGCAGATGTGATATGATTATCATCATTTGGTTGGTCAATGACAGTTGATCAGGTGGGGGGATGGCGTTGTAGTGTACCCCTGAGAGATGGAAATGTGCTTCCTCGTTGTATGTGGTTTTGTTCAAGATCACAATTGTGTTGTTTTTGTCAGCTTTACGTATGACGATGCTTTCATTGTCCGATAACTCCTTGATGGCTTTTCTTTCATCTTCAGAGAGGTTAGATTGTAGTTTCTTCAGAGATAGGTTGTACAATTCCATTCTGGTATTAAAAATGTACTCCTCGATGGCTTCGTTGCCTAGTGGGGGGTTCCAGTTGGATTTAGTGTAGAAGGGAGGTATTTCCGTGTTGGAGGTGTTTTCACGGAAGTGAAATTTGCATCTAATATTTCGTGCAAGCCTGCAGAATTCTGCAGAGATTTGTTTTATCATGTTGTGTTTGTTGGTTTTGGGTGTAGGAATGAATTTCAGGCCTTTTGCTAGGCCCAGGTATTGTCCATCCGAGAGTTTTACATTGGACAAGTTGATCACGAATTGTTTGGCTCGTGTTAGGTTGTCGTTGATCTTTTTTGCTTTCTCATTAGAAAGTCTGGTTTGTTTCCTCCTTTGGATGCGGAGTTGTGTTTTGGAGTGTCTGCCCATGATTTGGGAGAGAGCCGTTTAGTGACAAATGCACTTTGACCACGGATAGTGGGATGGTAACGCGCGTCCTTTTGATAAGGGAATGTGCGGGGATGAGCAAAACGTCGAGACTGGGTATGTGCGCTCAGTTGGAGGTTTTAATTGGTGCCAGTGTGTAGATATAACAGTTGGGGGAGAGGCTTCGGAGCGTGCAAGCCCCTGTCTTTTCGTCTCCTTTCCCCGACCCTTGATTGGGTTTGAAGGATGGCGAATGCCGGAAATAACTTAGCAATGGAGGGATTCGCTGTAGCGTATCAGCGTCTGTGACTTGATACCCTTCTTGCTGCGGCGTTATAGTTGAAACGGATGTGTCCCTTCTGTTCGGGTTGATGTTGGGGAATAGTGTGGAATTTAGCTGTTTCGTATCAACGTCTGTTGCTGGAGACCGTTCACAACTGGAGAGTTGTATCATTTTCCCCTAGTTTGAAGCAGACACTCTACGAGGAAGTTAAATTTCTCTCTCAAGGGTGTAAGTTCAAGGTTTGCCAGGCTTAGCAAATATATTAGGTAGACCACAGATCCCTGTTGAGATGGTAGTTGTAGTTGGTGTTGGTTTTGTTCATGGTGGGGTTTGTTGAAATTATAATCGTTCTCGAGTTCGAGTTGTTGTTGTTGAAGTTTTCGTAGTAGTTGTTGTAAATGTGGATGTAGTCGATGTCTGATTTGTTACAAGGACATTCTTGTGTGTTCCCAGCACTGTTTATTGATATAACAGTTGGGGGAGAGGCTTAGGAGCGTGCACGCTCCTGTCTCTTCGTCTCCTTTCTCCGACCCTTGATTGGGTTTGAAGGATGGCGAATGCCAGGAATAACTTTGCAGAGGAAGGATTCGCTGTAGCGTATCAGCGTCTGTGACTTGATACCCTTCTTGCTGCGGCGTCATAGTTGAGACGGATGTGTCCCGTTTGTTCGGGTTGATGTTGGGGAATAGTGTGGAATGTAGCTGTATCATATCAGCGTCTGTTGCTTGAGACCGTACTATTTGCGGTGTCATCGTAGAGACAGATGTTTCCCATCTATGAGGGTTTGATAATTGGAGATTAATTGTAGAGTTGTATCATTTTCCCCTAGTTTGAAGCAGACACTTTACGAGGAAGTTAAATTTCTTTCTCAAGGGTGTAAGTTCAAGGTTTACCAGGCTTGTCAAATTTATTAGGCAAACCACAGATCCCTGTTGAGATGGTAGTTGTAGTTGGTGTTGGTTATGTTGATGGTGGGGTTTGTAGAAATTATAATCGTTATCGAGTTCGAGTTGTTTTCGTAGTAGTTGTTGTAGATGTGGATGTAGTCGATGTCTGATTTGTTACAAGGACACTCTTGTGTGTTCCCAGCACTGTTTATTAGTGTACATCAGTTGTTGGAGGTGCTGTTGAAATTTAAGCCGTTCTTCCCGGTGTGGGGTTGTTGTGGTTATCGTCGTTGTAGTTGTATCTGTTTTGTTGTTGTTTGTTGATGGTGTCGTCTTAGTTATCTTGGTTCCTTTTGTTGTAATGGTATTCAGAGGTGTTGTTCTTGCTTACGCAAGGCATCAACTGTTCGTGTTCAAGTGTCTTAGCAGTATGCTTCAATACTTAGAGGTACTGGTGTTGTAAAACAAATGTACAGGTTGTATAAGGGAGAGGTTTTGGGTGTCTCCAGGTGCTTTTTCACACTACCGAGGATCGCACAAAGGCAATTGCTACATGGTTGGACCTTTGCTGGCCCGTACGGACCGATCAATCAGCGGGGTTTAAGGTCAAAGGTCTGCCAAACCCGGCAAATGTGATAGGAAGCCTGGAGATCCCTAAGTACCTCTCCAAACGATAGTACTTTTCGGCTAGATTTTCAGTTTCAAGCTGTTAGGACAACTTCTTTAATTGTGTGTTTTTATGAGGTTTTCTGGGGAAACTGAAAGGTAGCCTCGTCAGGGGACAACTGTTCAAACCCATATCCTCATTCTTTTCTTTCTCGATGGAGAATAATCATTTATTGATGACTATTGTAAGGTTCATAGTGCCTTTGACGGATTTTTTCCGTATGTTAAAGGTGCAAGTGTATGTGGGGAGTGTGGTAGTTGTTTGTTCAACCCATATCCTCATTCTTTTCTTTCTCGATGGAGAATAATCATTTATTGATGACTATCATAAAGTTCATAGTGCCTTTAACGGATTTTTTCCGTATGTTAAAGGTGCAAGTGTATGTGGGGAGTGTGGTAGTTGTTTGTTCAACCCATGTCCTTATTGTTGTGTCTCTTCACAGAGAGTAATCATTTATGGATGATTGTAGTTAATTTCCTTTTTCGTGGTGTACTAGAATGTACTGTACTAATTGTACTGTGGCCGTATATGAGCAAGTTTTGTTTTTTCCGTATGTGTACCGGAAGTACAGGTTAGTGTTGAGAGGGGGGGGCGGGTGTAGCTACCCTCATTTGGTTGGTGCGCCTAATTTCCCTTGAGTGAAAGATAAACTGACTGGATAGCGTGCCTGTTAAAATGTAGGCCCTGGGCTCCGAGTGCTACCTAGCGCAGCAACCGGGCCCCGACGAAACAATACAAATAGGACGAACAATACGGAGCAAGAGCGATAGAATCTACCTATATCACTGATGAGGGATAGAGAGAGGGGGGTGGGATGGGCCTTAGATGGGGGGGGGGGGGGTGGGGCTGGAGAGTGGGTGAATCTAGTGGGGAGGGGAGAGGGGGAATGACAGACAGGGAGTGGGTTTCGACAGGGGATGCCTATGGGCTCGCGCCTCGGAACCAGGCCTCAACGATGGTTCTGAAGGCCTGGGGGGAGTCTGCGCTCACAGCCTCTTGGGGGACGTTATTCCAGAGGCGGCGGATCGCAGACAGGAAGGACGTTCTGTGTGAGTCGGTGCGGGACTGGGTGACCTGAAGTCTGGTGGTGTGCCCCCTGGTTGTTCTTGGGACCGGTGTCAGTGTGCCTTCCCTTGGGGCTACCTCCACCAGTCCATTCATGATTTTGTACATCATGTTGGCCTTGATCATGGTGCGCCGTTGTATGAGGGGGTCCAGCTTGAGCCTGGAGACGAGTTCCGTTGCACTACAGGTGGATTTGAAGTCGCTGATGCTGCGATAGGGATTATGACGAGTACTTGGCCTATTTTCATTTCGGGCTGGAATAATGTGCAGTGCGTCGTCTGTACTGCTGAAGTTACATAGGTGAGCGCCAGGCCTTACAACCGTGGGCGGGCATCAACATACCGATCTTTGAAGGCATTATGTTGGCTTTACGCGGGTGGCTCATGACGCGAATTTGTGTGTACTGCTGAGCAATTTTGATGACACAGGGGTTTGTTGTTTACCAGCGATTTCAGGTATTTTCTCATATCAACCGGTAAATTACCGGTAATTACCGATTAACCAATTATGAGATGTGTCATCTGTATTTTTATAAATCAGCAATTTAACTGTTAAACAATATGGTGTAAATGTTGTACACAGCACAGGTGCCTTTTCCCCCATTATTTTCCAAGTAAAGCCGAAGGGGTCTATGTCGACCAAAAGCCGGTGGGTGCATTTCATGTAGAAAAGTGTGATACACCGCTTAACTAATCTTGGCTGACGTTAAACGATTTACATTACCCTACTGTTAATTCCCCTTCCAAAATGGCGGTTTGACGGGAGAATCTTTTAGAATTTCTAAATTTGTTTGCGGCATTCAGCCAAGCAAACATGTTTTGGCGATAAAGACTAATAATCCAAATTGCTACCCATGTCATTGTCACATAAAATTATTGTTGAATTTGTCCCAGGGCAAAGCGACATCCAGGTGTGCAATTGGTGCGTCTTATAATGACGAGTGCTTGGTTTCATTTTCATTTTCATGCAAGGTGGAGGGCCACAGGTGAAAAAAATATTTTGACAGCCTAGCAGTTTCGCTTGTGAATAGAATTGATCAAATTTTTTATGCATGCAGCTTAGTGGGAGCATTTTGTCTGTGCATGCGTACGTTTTCTGATATGTGTCAAAATTTATTAGCCTTGGCTATATATATGCAATAATGTTCCCAGACACAGCAAACATGAGGTTAGGGTTAGGGTTAGTAACCAAAGACAAGATATCTGGGAACAACACAGCATTAGCCATTTGTATGTCAGAAGATACTAATGTTGAGTTACTTGTAATTCAGGGTACAGGGTGACGCAAAAAAAAGAGTACCCAAACAAAACGTCATAAACGTCATAAATTGAACACAAATAAAGCAATCTTCATAAAATGTATTTACACACACAAGTAGCCTCTGCATGATTTGCACAGAAAATGCTCCAAATGTTAGCGTTCTAGCTTGTCTTTCAGGAAAGTTATGCTCATATGCGGCGAGTTCAAGTTTGTTTGGGTACTCTTTTTTGGGGGTCACCCTGTACTTACTGTGCCAATTCTTAACATTTTCATGATGTCGTTAACTTTTATTTACAAAAAAATAATTTGTGTTTGCATCACCAACTTATACAGCTGATACGTCTTTGTAAATGGACATTAACTGCAGCTGTGAAAAATATCAAATGTTTACAATACATGTACAGGAGCAACAAAGATAATCCAAATGTACATAATGTCTTACCTTTCTTGTTTGATTATGGTATTAAATATATCAAATAAAATTCTTGTATAATATTATTTATTTCACGATGCACAGTTTGTAACCTGAAATACAAATGTACAGATTTGTACAGTTTTTGAACGTACATGTATCATTGATTGAAAATTAATCAACTTATCATAATGTTCAATGATGTGACTACATATAACATGTCCTTGCTCATATGACCTTTTTTAGATTATTAAAATTTGATATTTGTTATAAAGTATGATTTGTCTTTTTGTGTACAGAGTATGTATTCAATTTTCAAAAAACTGTTGATGGGAGTTTTGTTTGTATATTGGCTCATATTTAGAAAAAAAATATCGCACAGTTATGAAGCCTTTCTATGATTCCAGGTTGCAGTTGTTTGAATCTTAATCGGGTTCAGTATTGTAAGTTCAGTGTCCTTTGTAAGATGAAATCATTACCTTACTAGTAATTGAAAGTTGCAAGAATTGTAATTAACTTAAGCCTTAGTTAATTCACACAAACTCTATTCTCACTAAATAAATTCCACCTCTCCTCCAAGATGATACACATTTTGACCTATTTTCTTATTTGTAATTTATTTCAAAATGGTATTTTGAAATAAAATATATAACTTGATAATGTCCTTCATCACCAAACTCCTACTTTTCTCATTCAACTTGGTGCATTTCCTATGCCCATTGTATTACATTTTCATTGATGTACAATCTATCAAGTTTCACAGCAAATTTGCTATAATTGGAAGAAAACTGTATGTTTTTTTGTTTATAGATCTATATATATAATATTAAAAAAATATAGATGTATGTAAAAACTGTGGTACTGCAGTTTATTTCGACAGTAACGTCATACTTTTAGCCATATGTAAAAGTAATGACTATCTAAAAAGCTTATTTCATTCCGAAACTAAGCTGATATTTGACATCATGATTCCAATGTAATCACATAAACCATAACAAACAAGATTTACACAGTTTCGCTCTAGTTTACTTGTATGTTAATCCCCAAATTAGTTGGATCAGTTTTAGGTTATTAATGATAGTTCTGGACCATTAAAATGTTGTAAATTAGAATGTTGGTGTTTTTCTTCTGTTTTTCCCCCATGCTATAGTTCCCGCAGTGGGGCACTGCGGTTATGAAATTAAAAGCCCCTCCTGTTTTTGGAACCGCAGGAGCTTTCTAGTTTGCTGTTAGGTAGATTTTTGGTTCCTCTTTCCTGTCATGCTCTCTTTTTCTTCATGAATTCTTTTCTTTTTTCTGCCTTCTTGCTCATTCACCTGTATTTTTTCCAAAAATCTCTTCTCTTGCCGCTTGTCTCGCGATTCATGTATAGTTTAATCTGTTAGTGTTCTGATGTAAGTCCAGCAGTAGATAGGTTAAGCCTATTTTAACATACTGGAAACTGGTAATCTTCCAGTAGGTATTAATTTAGTTTTACTAAAGCCTGCTGGGACACAAGTAATGGGTTAGTGCATTTGTAAACAGGAATCGCTTGACAAGTGGCCCCCTTCATCCCCCCCTTCCTCGTCCTGATATGGCTCTGCGTAGTCGGCTGGACGTTAAGCAACAAATAAACAAACCATGCTATAGTGCTATTGCTACTGTAAGGAACCAATTTGATTCATTCTCTTTATTCAGCCCACAGGCACTCGTCACGAGGTGGGCGGGGCCTATGTCTTGGCTGTCACTTGTGATGGACGGGGGGTCTTTTCTTATGGTTTATACAAGGTATGATACTGATTCTCTCGACCTCGTCGGCAAACTTCGCATTCCTGCCATACACAGCTTAGCAAAGCAAAACAACGGCTATGATAAAATCAAGCAGACAATAAACTATCGGACACTGACAGATTTATACCAAATAGACGTTGCTACTGCTGTCATTTTGCAAAACGGCACGGATTTTGACACACAAAATCCACCGTAGTTCTGAACCGAACGGAAGTTACGAATGACTTACTTCCCCTTATAATCAAACCGAGACAACAAGCTGTGTCTTCATTGGCTGAAGGGAAAATATTGCGCGAAATCTGACATGTAGATCTGTTGTAGATTTGAGAAAACATAAGAATGTTGGTTTGTATTAACGTTGCAATCTTTAATAAAATAGTAAGATTGCTTTTGTTGCTCCAGACTGATATTGTTATGGAGCTTGTCTCCGTCCAAAATTGCGCACCATAAGAGAGAGGGAGGGAGATTGAGATGAAAGAGAGAAACAAATTTTAAGGAAGCAAAATGCTGCAATCTAGGGCCACCTGAGCTCAGAAACTGTCATTTAATCATCTCTCTCCCTCTCGCTCTTCTTTTTTTCATGAAGGGGGGCACGCCCCCCCCCCCCCCCCCCTGGAGTATAGCAACCGAGCTTGACTCATTTGTGCAATTCAATTATAAGTTGATCAAAATGCTAATTGAGTCGATTGAAAATTAAGCAGATAATACCCTCCTGCTGCAGATTTTATGTACACATTTTTTCAACAAAGTAACTAATTGTTTACAGGTTCCAGTGTTCATCACAAGACATTCTTATTTTTATTTTCAAAAGCCATATAATTAGTAACTTAAACGAGTACTGACCTTGGGAAGACGAAGTTTGAGTGGAATTCCATGAATGTAGTTTACCGGAACGGAAGGATATGTGAGAGAGCGCATGTCCGGAAGAGCCATATTTTAACGCACAGATCATCTAGTTTGTTGTAAAAAAGAATAAACAACTGATGATCTGAAAATTAACAAGTTTGGAAAAACATTTTCATATATTCTTGGGCGGGTAACTTAGGCTAGGGAAGGGCACATATCCTTCCGTTCCGGTAAACTACATTCATGGAATTACACTCAAACTTCGTCTTCCCATGGTCAGTACTCGTTTAAGTTACTTCTTCTTCTTCGGCGTTCCAGGATTTTTGGCCTCAGGTCAGACTTCAAGTTTTGTAGCTTGAATAAAGCTAGTGGTCAGGATCAGGGAGTCTTTGGTGCCCCAGAGTTGCTCCTGCAGTGTGGCACCTTGTGGCCAGTGATCTGTTCTGGCTTCCTGGTGGAGCGGGCAGGTCTGCAGGATGTGCTCCGGGGTCTGTGGGCCTGTTTCGCACAGGCAGTTCGGTGTGTGCGACAGACCAAGGCGGTGCATGTGGGCACGCAGTCGACAGTGTCCAGTCCGTAGGCGGAAGAGGATGGTCTGCTGATGGCGCTGTAAGTTGGGCATCTGATCATCAGATGGCAGGCTGTGTTGGGCATTCCAGGTGGTTTGGTAGTGTCTTTTCACCAGGGTTTTGGCTTCACTGTAAGAGACTGTTGGTCTTGTCTGCTCCAGATGGCTGCCAGTCTTGGCCAGTCTGTCCGCTTCCTCGTTCCCTGAGAGGCCACAGTGAGCAGGGATCCACTGGACAGCGACGTTTGTGCTCTGGGAGAGAGTACAAAGAAGACGCTGGGTGTCTCGTTCCAGCTGCTCTTTGGGCGGCTGCAGGCTTTGGACGGCGGATCTGCAGTCGGTCAGGAAAACGGCGTGAGAGGGTGGGTGTTCGCTGACCAGGCTAACTGCTTCTCTGAGAGCGGTGAGTTCTGCCCGGTAGTTGGATGACAGCTCTCCGGCAGGCAGGGATCTTGAAAGGGTGTGTCCGTCTGGGTAGCGTACCAGGATCCCGCTTCCTCCGTTTTTGATGGCACCATCTGAGGACCCGTCAGTGTAGATGTGAGTCCATACTGAGGCGTTGTAGTCCTGGTGCATCATCTCCAGCGTGAGGTTCTTGAGGACTGCGTCCTGCTGCTCTCTCTTGCTGGTCACTCCTGGCATGTCAGTAACAAAGAGCACCTTGCTGAGCTGGCTGTTCCACTCTTCAGCGTCTTGGAGGGGCTCTTGTTCTTCAGGGGTGCGTGGTAGGAAGCTGGTTTGGGTTCTCTCTAGCTGCTTGGCCAGATGGTTGAAACTGCTTCTTTTCAGCCTGTTCTTCGTCAGCTGTTGGGTGTGCTGGTGTGCTGGGTGAGAGGGGAGTCGTTGCAGCTTCTCGTACTGCACGATGACCTTCTCTTCTCGTCGGTGGTCCAGGGAAGGGAGTCTGGTGGTGGCTTCAAGGGCGTGTATGGGCGTAGTTTTCAGTCCCCCTGTGATGATGCGCATGCTTGCGTTCTGCACTTTGTTGAGCCGGCTGGTGTTGCTCTTCGTAACTTTAAGTTACTAATTCCATTTCACGTAGTTTAGCCGAAACTACAGGAAATGTGAGACTTCAAAGTATGTTTTTTCAAACGTTTCTCACAGTCATACCTCATTTTCTCACTTTCACATCAAAATCCCTAAGACCACACCATCAACTTTGTTTTTAGTGCATTATGCCTTTTTTATTTTCAACATTTTCCAGTGCATTATCTATGCCTGGGTTTTAAGTGCATTATCTATGCATCTTTGATTATTCAAAAACATGTTACAGTGCATTATCTATGCATTGTTTCAGTTATGAAGACTTTCGCCACAGTGATAATAATAGTCTTACTGCTTTCCTAGCAGTCTACCATTGTCTTCTTCAGTGAAGTGCCTACTTGTAGTTCTTACAACTTGACCTGCCCATGAATTTCCACATGGTACTCTGAACTTTTTGGCTTTCTGCTCTTTGCGAATCATCGACTATTGGTCGATTGTAAAATCGCTGGAAAGTTTTAGCATTCGACCAGCCTGCTGATTTTAATATGTCATCAATACATACACCAGTTTTTAACATAGCTGATGAGGAAGCACTTCTAAAGCTATGAGCAGTGAACCCTTGGACACCAGCTGACCCCAAAACTTCTTTCATCCAACGAGCTATCGAATCCTTCGATGCTGGCCCATGTGGCCGTCCATAACACAAAATAAGTTTGTCACAGTCTCCACGCACCACTGCAGTCCTTGCAATGTATTCTTTTAAACAGCTTACAACACACAGTTGTTTTTCCTCCTCATACTTTTGGAGATGTATTGGCGCTTGGTGATAACCAGGTCTACTATGCTTGAGTTTATCAACTACATGAATCTTGCATGATCCCTGATTTAAAAACTGAACACATGATAGTTTCAATAAATGAATTGTCTGCACTCTCTGTGCCGAAACAATCAAAAGTAAAGCACACAATTTTAATGTTATTTCTTTCAAGGAGAGTTTGCTATTGTCCTCACTATTTCTGAAAAAATCCAATAGCACAGCCACATCCCAAGTGTTCTTTTGGCTGGGCAATGGTGTTCTCAGCTGAAACACACCTCTTACAAAACGACATATTAATGGGTGTTCTCCCATTTTCTTGTTGCCATCTGTTTGTACTACAGCAGAAATAGCACTCCTGGCTGTGTTAATAGCACTGTAGCCTAATCCAAGGCTAAACAGCCCAGTCAAAAATTCCAAAACTTGCTTTACAGATGCATGAAATGGATCACAGTTCCGTTCAACACAGAAAACTTTCCACCGTGACAAGTAGCTGGAATACTGTCTGTGTGTCCTTTCCCTCCATGATGCACAGATGATGCTGCAAGCTTGTCCATGAATTCCTTGTGCTTCAACTGCATCCCTGATAACATCACTGCCATCAACTGAAGCTTGCTGTGCAGAGGATGTGGTGTCTGCGCGTGGGCCAGACGTAGAACAGTCCTCCCCTTGGGTAGCAGAAGAGGTTTCCTGACGAGGAGCCGCAATAGTTGAGGATACCAAGTTGCTGTAGGCCAGTCTGGGACTATGACAACCCCTTCTGCGTTGTCCTTCTCCAGTTTGACCAGGACCCTCTGAATCAGGCTGAATGGCGGAAAAGCATAAAAGAACCAGTTAGTCCAACTCATCTTAAATGCATCCACTGCAAACGATTCTGGATCTGGTTGCCAAGACACAAAAGTTGCCAACTGGCGATTTAGTCTTGATGCAAAAAGATCAATTTCAGGTTTTCCAACTAGCTCACAGATTCTTTTGAAAATCTGTCTGTCCAGCATCCATTCTGTATTATCATTGAATTTTCTGGACCGAGCATCAGCTTGTGTATTTAGCTTGCCAGGAATGTGAGCTACTGTCAGCCAAATATTCCTGTCTTTACACCAGATCCAGATTCTTTTTGCTACATCATTGCAATCTGCAGAATGTGAACCACCCATTTTTTCAATGTATGACACCGCACATGAGTTGTCTGTCAGCACTTTGATATGTTTACCATCAATATCCTTACTAAAGCTTTTCAGAGCATGCTCAATCGCCATCAGCTCTAGAACATTGATATTGTTGTTTCTTTCTAAAACAGACCAACGGCCACCTGTTTGCTTTGGGTGGCAAACTGCACCCCAACCCAAAGTGGAGGCATCTGTTGTTATTACCATTTCAGGTTCAGATCTTTCTATGGGGAAAAAAGCTGAATCTATGTTCTGTAGCCACCAGTCTAGCTCTTCTTCAGCTTCTTTTGATATAACTACCAATGCATCAAAATCCCCTTTTTTCACTTTCAATGCTTCAACCTTAACCTTATCGAGTTGTCTATAGAACAACTGACCCCAAAGCACAGCTGGGAATGAAGCAACAAGCTGACCAATCACTTGCGCTAGCTCCCGAATGGTAATCCTTTTCCTGTTTTTTACACTTCTGCAAGTATTTTTCAGTTTCTGAATTTTCTCTTCAGTCAGACAGACAGACATATTTTCTGAATCTAGCCAAAACCCCAGATACTTTATCTTTTTGAGTGGGGTAAGTTCTGACTTTTCTTCATGGATGACAAATCCAAGGGCTTCAAACAAGTGTACTGTTTCCTGAACATTCTGCAGACAACTCTCATAAGTTTGTCCCTGAAGATAGCAATCATCAATGAATGATGCTGACAAAAAGCCCCTTTTTCTCAGACAAGCATACACTGGTTTCAGTAACTTAGTGAAATATCTTGGGCAGTTACACAACCCGTTTGGGAAGCAGGTGTATTCATACAACTGTTCTCTCCAAATGAATTTCAAAAATTTCCTGAAATCTGGCTTGATTGAGACAGAATAATATGCATGCCTCAAGTCAACTGAAGCCATGTAACACCCTTTTCTCATAAGCCGTATAGCTGACGTCAGATTTTCCATTTTGAAGTGCTCATACGTCACTGACTGATTAAACTCTTTCAGGTTTAGAATCATTCGATATGTTCCATCTGGTTTCATCACCAGGAATACAGGGGATATTATTTCTCCATCTTCACTTTCACATTTTTCGATTACTTTCATTTTCAGTAACTTCTGAACTTCATTGTCCATCTCAGAAAATTGATAACCTTTGATTTGAGTTGTAGGCACTTTTCCTACTTCTAATTCTGATAAATCCCTCAGTGGAATTTCAGCCCCTGTCACCATTTTCAAAATAAACGGATCTGATGTCAGCTTTCTCCATTCTTCAATAAAGTATTGTATTCTACCCGCAATAAATGGTATCTGAACACTTTTGTTTATTGGATAGCGTACCTTACCGGTCAGGTCTGGCTGTGCATCCTCATTTATGCCGATTTGAATGTCGTGTTGTTCTGCCCTCGGAAGCTTCTCCCCCGGTAGCGTGGATAGTAACCTCTTGCTCGGCCGCGTGTCCAGCCTCGGCCTCTTCTCTGGTCGTAGTCCCAGTTTTTTGTCCTGCCTCCTCTGAATGGAAAAAACTTGTCTCCCCTTGATGACCGAGTGATTGCCATGCCAAGCTTGGACGACGAATCAATGGAGGCGAACACAGATCGCAAATCATCCCCAAACAGTTCTGTTGTCACTGGGATTTCTGAAGAAACGAGTTTCTTGTATTTCTTGTTGAATTGCGGTGCGGACATAATCGACACTCTTCTGTCCATTGACATTTCGTGAGTCGCTTTGAGAATGAGCCCCATTGAATCGGTCAGAGATTTCATTTGTTTTTTCACATCAATGTTTGTTTTCCCAACACACTCGTTCGCTGCACACACAAGAGCGTTCACTGCTGTAAGCAAAATGTGTTGAATTCTTTGAGTACGCAAATCTGCACTTTTCTGGTTATGGTCCATTGTGTCCCACACTTCATGGTTCACTCGAGGAACTTTTAGTTCGACGTTTTTCGGGCGCTTGTGTTCCGAAATCTTGTCTTTCATTTTTGCTTCGTTCATTTTGCCTTTTGCCATCATGTTGACTATTTTGGCTAGCTGTTCCGAAATATCATCGCCAAGCTCCTCATCAGCCTCATAATCTTGCTGAATCCCTGTCAGTGTGTCACTTTCAGCATTTTCATCACTGCGATTCTCTGTCTGATCGCCACAAGATCTCACACGAGTAAGATTTTCAATTTGGTAGTCCAAATCTTCATCAGAATTGTCCACCAAAAAAGATACGGTACTGTCTTCTTCTCTGCGTCTTTTCTTCTTCAAAGGGGAACTACTCCGAAGTTGAACACATTCTGAATCTTCGTCTTCCATAATTTCCCCTTCTTCTGCATCCCATTTCTTTAGTGCACGCAGGATTCGTTCATTCTGCTTTTTCATGTCATCCCAATCCTTTGTCGGTAATTGTACTACCTCGGGTCGAGGTTTTTCTTTTTGTTTCACTTTTGTGATTTCAACCATGTTTTTCTGGGGTCTCTGTGAGCATGGAGGGGAAGCGTCTTCACCCTCGGAATCGGATTTGAGCAAGTTTTCTTCGCTCTCCATTCCAAATTCTTTGAAAGAACAACGCAGCAAGGTTCGCGGAATCGAAAGATGTACTTTGAGACCGAAAAATTCGATCGTAAACCAAGATGAATCACGATAAACAACCGAAAACAGCGGAGCATCGGTTTCAGACGTGCGCTAATGGCGCCGGAAATACGGATATGGCTCTTCCGGACATGCGCTCTCTCACATTTCCTGTAGTTTCGGCTAAACTACGTGAAATGGAATCAGGATCATTTCACATCTCATACCTGCATGTGCATACTTCCAAACCATTGAAGAAGTCAAACATGAGTAATTATATCATGATCCTTCATATATATTTATTTCAAATTAAATCTTTCAGTAAACACCTCCAGATGTTACTAATTCATACCAATATACTTTATTGAAATTTAGCAACACCAATATAGAGAAAGACACACTTAACTGATAATCTGCATTCAAAATTATCACAACACTTCTTTCGACACACACACACACTTTTTGGAATCCTGCTGCTAAAGCTAACGAACACATTTCACAGCAATATGCAAGCATTCATTCTTGTATTCAACAAACATGTAAGTATACACTCTTCTTTCGATATGGCATTTTTTGGAAAATATTTTGTTTGAGTGTTTATGGAGTAGTTGTATTTCATTTTCTGGATAGGGAGTCAAGATACAAACAACAACAAAAACATATGCTGATCGTATAATAGTGAACAATAATTATATAGTGCATATTTTGTCAAAGTGTTGGTGTCAGAAATATGCACTCATTCACTGCTAGTATGATCGTTTTGACTATTGATTGAACAATTCAACACATGATATGCCCCCCGCGGGTTAGGGGGAGTCCCATATTGGTTGGGACGAGAAAGAATTTACCCGATGCTCCCCAGCATGTCGTAAGAGGCGACTAACGGATTCTGTTTCTCCTTTTACCCTTGTTAAGTGTTTCTTGTATAGATTAGAATATAGTCAATGTTTGTAAAGATTTTAGTCAAGCAGTATGTAAGAAATGTTAAGTCCTTTGTACTGGAAACTTGCATTCTCCCAGTAAGGTAATATATTGTACTACGTTGCAAGCCCCTGGAGCAAATTTTTGATTAGTGCTTTTGTGAACAAGAAACAATTGACAAGTGGCTCTATCCCATCTCCCCCCTTCCCTCCGTCGCGATATAACCTTGAATGGTTGAAAACGACGTTAAACACCAAATAAAGAAAAGAAACACATGATAGTAGTACTCATTAGCTTGGATGTGCAGGTTTTGGAAAGAACATATTTAATTGCAGAAAATGTGTATTGGGACCGTGAGGCCTTTCATCACTTGCCCGAACATTATTATCCCTTGACATAGTTAAGGTTCATAAGGGTCGGCGGTCAATAAAACCCTGAGTAGATTTGTTTCCAAACATCGTCAACTGTAGTGTTGCTCCTAGGCCTAAGTTTTTTTTTATTCACTGGTCCATATTTTTTTCTGATTTGAAGCACTGTTGTGACCACTGGCTAGTCAGCCTGTTGTCCGATACACTTTTGACATGTTGGAGGCCCTCTGATTGAAAACAATATTGTAATAAATCTTGAAGAAGGTGTCCGTTTAGCGAAATCCACTTCTTGCACCCTTCAGACTGTTGCTGAAACAATCAGTTCAGAAAATCATTAGTGTGTATAGTCTTAAGCCAAAACACTGCAGATTTTTTCTTTCACATCTCCATCTACTTATTTGTTTTGCTTTTGTGGTACACTGACTCTCCTTTCTCAAGTAAACAAAGAAACAAAACTAAAAACAGAGGAAACAAGCAAACAAACACCACCACCACCACCACAAACAAGAAGAACCTAGCTGAAGACAAGCTGTTTTGCACAACGCAAACATGTGCATAGCTCAAAATGGTAATTAGACAAGTAATTAATCATGTCTAACAGTCAATTCCTAGAAGTGTGTTACTTTAACCTTTGCCGGATGCCGCTTTTGACTACACACGCCCGACGATGCGGGTTTGTCTGAACCCATACATTTGAAAGAGGGTTTTTACCGTTTATTTCTCTAACGACGGGGTGGGTTCAGGGAAACCCACAGCGCTACTTCAGTGGGTGCATCGAGTTTCTCCCTTCACCGACTTCTTGCAGGGGAGGGAGAGGGGGAGGGAGAGGGGGAGGGAGAGACTGAGAGAGACTGAGAGAGACTGAGAGACTAAGAAAGAGAGAGAGAGAGAGAGAGACTAAGAAAGAGAGAGAGAGACTAAGAAAGAGAGAGAGAGACTAAGAAAGAGAGAGAGAGACTAAGAAAGAGAGAGAGAGACTAAGAAAGAGAGAGAGAGAGAGAAAGAGAGAGAGAGAGACTAAGAAAGAGAGAGAGAGAGACTAAGAAAGAGAGAGAGAGAGACTAAGAAAGAGAGAGAGAGAGAGACTAAGAAAGAGAGAGAGAGAGAGAGACTAAGAAAGAGAGAGAGACTAAGAAAGAGAGAGAGAGACTAAGAAAGAGAGAGAGAGACTAAGAAAGAGAGAGAGAGAGAGAGACTAAGAAAGAGAGAGAGAGAGACTAAGAAAGAGAGAGAGAGAGACTAAGAAAGAGAGAGAGCGACTAAGAAAGAGAGAGAGAGAGACTAAGAAAGAGAGAGAGAGAGACTAAGAAAGAGAGAGAGAGAGACTAAGAAAGAGAGAGAGAGAGAGAGAGACTAAGAAAGAGAGAGAGAGACTAAGAAAGAGAGAGAGAGAGAGAGACTAAGAAAGAGAGAGAGAGAGACTAAGAAAGAGAGACAGAGAGAGAGACTAAGAGAGAGACAGAGAGAGAGACTAAGAGAGAGAGACAGAGAGAGAGAGACAGAGAGAGAGAGAGAGAGACAGAGAGAGAGAGAGACAGAGAGAGAGAGAGAGACAGACAGTCAGATAGACAGACAGTCAGATAGACGGATAGACAGATAGACGGATAGACAGACAGACAGACAGAGCAACTGACAACAGACATACAGACAGAGAGATACGGACAGACAGACAGAGAGACATACAGTCTCTTGGAGACAAACAGGCAGACAGACACTGTTCCGCCGCTTTGGTAATTATGGGTGTAGCAGAACCCGCGTCGTCGGCAGAGGGATAGTTACAATCACTACTACTCTTTAAAAGTATGGGTTTGCGTGAACCCGCGCAATCGGTAGTGTTTATGTTAATTAACATAATCAATTAATTTTAATGTTTTGTCATGTACACACTAAAAATTTGCAGACAGAGAGCAAATTAGGTGTGTGAGAGATACTTAAAATTTCAAAACGATACCTTTAATGGTTCCAGAGTTACAATGATTTTAGTGTGTCTCTGGGTACAGGTGAACCCAGGAAGCACGGCAAAGGTAACATAATTATAACAACTGAAGGGAAAGCTCGCGTGGATCACCTTCATCTTAGATTATTAGACTCAAAAATGATCTGGCACTTTGACTCCACAAACAAACGATAAATATCTGCTTCTTATATAACCCTTCTCTTGAAACTTAAACTAGACGTGATTCATAGCTAGATATGGAAGTGTAATATGTTTGAAAACTCTAGCTAGCTAAATACAAATCAAAGAAAAGGACAATTCCCCATAGTTTTATATACTGACCTTATTTGCTCTCACTTTGACATTTCATTATGGCGTACCATGACTGTAGGTTATGAAACCTAAGAGGATGTGAAGTTTAAAAGATGTAGGTTCAAAAACGATTTTTTTTATATGACTGGAACATCACCTTTCTGCCGGCTATACAGACGGCCGCTACTCAGTACTAAGACTCCAGCAATTGGCATGTGTCAAGACAGGCGCTTTCCCATCCCACTGCAAAATAAGACATTCTGGGTTTAAAAAAAATCAGCTACAGCACAACCTCAAAAAGTATGATTAGCTGCGAAAAAAAAGCAGTGCGATGCTTGAGCATCATACGATACTAATTGTACAAACTTAAATAGATATGAAATGAAAACAATGCACGACACCTAAAATTAATGCTCATTTTTGTGTGCCATACAGATAAAAAAAAATAAAAATAAAAAAAGCTACTAGAACTAAGAAGTACTTGTTCCATTTAACACAACTATTGAAAAGCACACGATTATTTCTGAAATGTGTAATTTGGAAGAATACTTGGCATTTTGGGGTGTTAAATACATTCATTCATGATATAAGCAAGTCACATTTATTTGTTTCTTTAGTCACCCACATTCTCAATTACTACCTTTACTTTTAGTCTGTATCTGCCACTGTTCAGAACATTTTTACTTTTAATTTAATCCGGGTTCCGGTCGGATATGTTACACACACTAAATCAGTTGGTGTCAATTACCAAATGGAGACACAAGAAAGAAACTAACCTGTCAAAATATGGTTCCATGGCATATGTGTCGTCACAGGGACATGCTCAAGCACTTTCCACAGGTCGTGAGAACTAGTACATGTACTGTAATAAAAAAAAATCCAAAAGAAAGAGCATGAAATACAAATTAAAAATATAATGCAACAGAGCATTGAGTTTGTTTCAAACTCAAAATTTAAAATAAAAATGTATCACTTGAAAACACACACACACACACACACACACACACACACACACACACACACACTCACACTCACACACACACTCACACACTCACACAGATGATCTTGTTTTTTTTATTATAACATCTCCTAATTAAACCATTGAAGAATAGGTGTCTGAACTTACTCAGAGATGAAGAGTTGACCTTCTGTTGTTACTCTCAAGAGATTAGTAGTACTGCTCATGCTTGCCGCCTCGGGTTTTCCGTGTTCGCGGCCTGCGTTGAAGTTCCCCAAGCATCCTCTGTGTAAAGGGAAGTCTCTTTGTTACGTCTGTAGCTCCACTGGATATGATTGAGGCTTCGTGTAAAGTTCCTCTGCAATTTGCTGTTCCAGCACTATCAGTCATCAATATAGAATACCGTGCTCCACCTGCAAAAATGCCAATAAGACCCCTAATAGTTATGTGTAAAATAACTTCTGATTCATAAAAAACGCTCGCGCTGGACCCGAATACTCTTCAGACATTCACACACACACACACACACACACACACACACACGAGTACAGACTCATGCACGCACACACACACACACACACACACACACACAAACACACACACACACACACACACACAAACACACAAACACACACACACACAAACAGTAACACTAACACATGTGCACAAAATGAACACACACACACACACACACCGCGCGAGAGAAAAAGACTACAGGGAGGCATTGACGTCAAAGACTTTCGACCGTGACGTAATTACGTCACTATTCTTGGTTTACGGTACCATTCGGCGGCTTTGCTACGAGTATGCCATAGTCTTGGTTGGCCGAGACCTTGCACCGTTCTATCAGACTGCCTGTTGCACCGCGAATTCCTCCCACCGCCAAGTCGTTTTTTTGTGGTTTATTTCGCATTTAGGTCCCAGGTAACATTATGAAGTTTTAATACGATCAATCGGACCTATTATCAAGTTAGTGTATCAACTTTTGAACGAGCTGCGCCCAGTAGTTTCCCAGCAATAAGCTGTTAAGTCGAGACACACACACACACACACACACACACACAAAGTCTGCTGAGCCCTAGTACTAGCGTACTCGGGGATAATGTAGATCTACACCGGAGAGCCAAAATTGTGTGACTGGACAACTGATGGGTAAACCTGATGAAATATAATCTGTATTTGGTATCACTCGGAAATTGCTGCTTCCATATTTAGCTATGAATCTTCAAATTACAATTTTAAACTGATTTACCCTTCACCTTCGCTTCCAAAAATCACATCAATCTAAGAGAGGAAACATAAAATCACATATCTTGTTATTTGCTTCTGGCCGTTAGATCTGAATGCAGTATTACAACTGCACTAGGTGCACAGACTGAGTTTGAGATCTACTTTAATGAGTGAGCTGCCTACCAACGCAGCCCCTCTCAAAGGCTGCTGCAGTGCTGAAGGGATTGGGATTATCTATTGGAAAATTTGCTCACCTTCAAATGTGGACTCCGTTGCGTCTTCAGCAGAACTTAGTCAAACCATGGCTTATAATTATGTTTCGTGACGTTCAACAACAGGCTTTGAATTAGTTCATCGCGGCAGTGAACAAACAAATCTCTCATCTCTGCTCCTGGTTGAAACAAAACCACAACCCCTGACAAAACAGACTTTCCAGTTTTCGAAAACTATCCGAAGACTTGATGCACTGGCCGCACTGGCCAAATCAGTTATATATTTTCTCTGGCGAATCCATGATTTCCAACTCCATCACAAGGATGAGAATATCTAAAGGTATGTTTGCATCACATTATCTGAAAGTTGCAAGAAGAATCAATGAATAAGAAAGTTGGCGGTGAACAGACAGATCCACCGACGAACGCCGCTGACAACTTTTTAATTATGCCTGGTCACAGATCTGTTAACTCCGCGACTTCCGTTCGGTCTAGAATCACGAAGAGGGTTATACCACGGACCTAAAAAATTCACCACTCAATCAACAGACGGAGAAAGAAAAGAACTGATACACAAACTGATGTGAATGAATGAAAATCGGGACATTGAATGATGATTGAGTTTTCTAAACCCTCTCTCTCTTTCTCTGCGCGTATTATTAAACAGATATCTTCAGCAAACACTTCTCTTAAGCGGTATGTCTCAGTTTCGTTAAATGAAAGAAATTTATAATTTCAACGTAACTACAAACCAAACAATGAGGTTTGCTTCCATGCAAGTTGCTCAGTCGACAACGGTTTGGTTACACCGCCATATTTCGCGCTGTCGCTTACACAGCCAATGAAAACGCCGCTTGTTGTCTCGGTTAGATTATAAGGGGAAGTAAGTCATTCGTAACTTCCGTTCGGTTCAGAACTACGGTGGATTTTGTGTGTCGTTTTGCAAAATGACAGCAGTAGCAACGTCTATTTGGTATAAATCTGTCAGTGTCCGATAGTTTATTGTCTGCTTGATTTTATCATAGCCGTTGTTTTGCTTTGCTAAGCTGTGTATGGCAGGAATGCGAAGTTTGCCGACGAGGTCGAGAGAATCAGTATCATACCTTGTATAAACCATAAGAAAAGACCCCCCGTCCATCACAAGTGACAGCCAAGACATAGGCCACGCCCACCTCGTGACGAGTGCCTGTGATATGGACCCTTTGTGATTTTTTTCTGTATTTAATTTTTGCTGAATGTCTATCAAAGCTATTTCACTCTAATTAGGCCTAACGGTTAACCTAAGAGAGAAGGACTACCAAACACAAAATGAAACTTCTTCGCAAGAAAACAAGCTAGTTATCAGCAAGAAACAAAAAGTGGTCCATATTAGGAGCCCTTCCCCTAAGTGTGTGTGTGTGTGTGTGTCTGTCTGTGGTCGCCATACCTCAGAGATGGCAAAAAATAAGCACAAGATATTGTGCATGCACACTGCCCTGGATGTGCACCTGGGTTTTAGTTTCTCGAGACATTGTTTCCTTCTTCGGATAATGACCCTCCCCATTAATGAATACAGTCTATATAGTGCAAGGGAGGTAAGTCATGTTTTGTCACCCATGGAAGGGCGGTAACTCATCAAACCAGTATATCGTGTCATTCTCAAGGGCTGCCCGCTATCATCTTCCCCCCCCCCCCCCCCCCCCCCCCCGCCTACCCCACTAACCCCACCTCCTGCTCTCCCCCCCCCCCTTCCCAATCATCGCAAATAATGTTTACGTAACGATCGCCTCAGTGAAGGATCACGAGACTTCTCTCCCCTGTTCAATAAAGTATGACGCGCTCACTCATGACGTATGCGTGCGTTGATCAGACAGATAGATAGGATTGCAGTTTACAGGGGAAGTAACAATAATAAGTGTCTTTATTTTTCTTACCACAGTTTTATCCCTTCAAGGAAGCTTTAAGAAAGACCAAGCGTGTGGGCAAACACGAAATGTCAGGGACATGGGCACCTTCACACGCACAACTGACAAGACAAGCAGAAAAAAGACACAAAGACAGAGACACACACACACACACACACACACATCAACACAAACACGCGTAAACACACACACACACACACACACACACACACACACACACTCTCTCTCTCTCTCTCTCTCACACACACACACACACACACACACATACATACATACACACGCACACACACACATACATTCTCACACACACACTATTACTCACACACACACACACACATGCACTCTTTCTTTTTCTCTCTTTCTCACACACACACACACACGCGCAAGAGAGAGAGGGAGAGAAAGAGAGAGAGGGAGAGAGAGAGAGAGAGAGAGAGAGAGAGAGAGAGAGAGAGAGAGAGAGAGAGAGGTCAGAAAGTTTAATCGTCAAAACTTAAAAGTTCATTGCGATGGGGAGATTTCGAAACCGAGAGTAATGGCTCACAGAGAGAGGGGGAGAGAGAGAGAGAGAGAGAGAGAGAGAGAGAGAGAGAGAGAGAGAGAGAGAGAGAGAGAGAGAGAGAGAGAGAGAGAATTTTACTATCCTCTAATTTTAAATGTTCCTTCCAGCTAGGCAAGTCTAGACAGAAAGACTTATTGAATGCTTTAGAAGTTACCTGAAGACATTGCTAATATATGCTAATCTCAGGACAGGCCTTAACGTTGAGATCAAGCATAACAGCGCTGGTACGACGCGCCTTTGATGTGGCTCGCAGGCATGACCGAGCATATGAACTTGTGCCCAAAGCTGAGTGCGACTAATGTGGATTACACTCTTCCCCAGCCGGCTTCAACTTTGACCTCGAGTTTTAGCATGTGACTGAACGCACAATACCCTTCTTAACTACTTTTTGTATTCGTGCAGGGTTGAGACGATCATATGTCAATCACGTTTTTATTCTTTCTAATTGAAAAAAAATAATTAAAAAAATTAATTAAAAAAAATATAAAAAAATAATTGTCAGCAAGTACTGGTGTCACATGACTGATTGGCTAATGACAATGCGCTAAAACTGTTAGCGCACTCTTGGATTGCTATAACAAACACTGAGTGCGTATTCATGCGCCTGTGACCCTTGAGAGAGAGAGAGAGAAGGAACGAACGAACGAACTTTATTACTCAAGGATGGAGATTTTAGGCTCACGCCTAGCCTTACAATCTGTCCCTGCTAAACTAAGACATAAAAATAGAGACAATAACAGGACAATCGTCAATCGCAATCATACAGTATTTCAAACTACAACATTACCTATACGAATACATAATGCATAATAGAACATTGAAATGTACATGTATGTCAAAATAATACAAAGGAAAAGAAAAGTCGACTCGCACACACACGCGCGCCGCATGCCTGCAATCACGTTCGCACACAATCCAACACACACACTCACACACACACATACACATATATACACACACACACACACACACACACACACTCACACACACAAACATACACATACACACATGCACACATGCACGCGCACACACACACAGAGCAGGGCCGGACTACCGGGGGGGGGGGGGTTATGGGGGTTGCGCAACCCGCCCCCCAGCCTAAACATGTACCTCACTTATTTAAAACATTTTTTATTATT
>NC_090247.1:46837274-46857274 GCF_037325665.1 Littorina saxatilis | reverse complement strand
TGTGAAGCTAATGGTACATGACATGGTGGTAAAATGACACTTGGCCTGTGAAATGTCGCGAAAATGGGATAGGGGTGAAATGGGATAACGGCGAAACGGGACTAATAGATCCCTTGACTCGTTACTGCTAGCTTTCCACTGGGAGGAAGCGACCCGAATTTCCAAGCGATGGTACAAAAAAGTTTTTTTTTTTTTTTAAATACATGTAGATCCCTTCGCTTTGGAGATGATAAGTTAAATATCGGGCGCATTTACGTGATTTAACTTTCTGAGCTTGTTTTGAATACAACATGCCATATCAATATGTTTTTGGAATCAGGAAATGATAAAGAATAAGATGAAATCATTTTTGTATCGATTCCTTACATTTTAATCGAAGTACTAATTAATCTTTTTTCGTTAATTGTGATAACATTTTAAGAGTAAACATGACATATGTATATATTTTTAGATTCTGAATTTGGTGAAGAAAACGATGCAATCAATTTTAAGTCTGTTTGCGAAAGTTCGATTTTAATGACAACTTTAATGAATGTTTAAGCCTCCAAGCGGAAATACAATACCAAAGTCCGGGCTTCGTCGAAGATTACTTGACCAAAATTTCAACCAATTTGGTTGAAAAATGAGAGCGTGACAGGGCCGCCTAAACTTTCACAAAAAGCCTGATATGACGTCATCACAGAAATTTATCAAAAAAATGAAAAATCTGACTGGGGGTATCATACTTAGGAACACTCATGTGAAGTTTCATGAAGTTCGGTCGAGTATTTTTCTCTGCATCGCTCTACACACACACACACACACACACACACACACACACACACACACACACCACGACCCTCATCTCGATTCCCCCTCTATGTTAAAACATTTAGTCAAAACTTGACTAAGTGTAAAAAGAGCGAGAGAGAGAGAGAGAGAGAGAGAGAGAGAGAGAGAGGGAGAGAGAGAGAGAAAGAGGGAGAGAAAGAAATGTTACTGGAGTGCATAAAAAAGAGAGAGAGAGAGACAGGGAGAGAGAGAGAAAAAAAATGCTGCAGAATACCCAACCGCTAGCCATAACGGATTGACAGGTGCATTTTCTCTCTAAAAATGGGTAGCTCCCAGCTTCTGCCTTTAGCTGACACCAAAACATTGGTCATTGACCGCGTCATAAAAAAAAATGTTGCATTAAAACGAGATGTTTGTTTGTAAAGCCATATGATAGACATTGTTGTATACTATTTGTCAACATTTTGTTTGAAAATGATGAGTTTTTGTTCGAGCAAGACATAATTTGTGCCAAACTCATTTTCGGAAAATAAACCTTGAATAACTGTATAAAGAGACAGAGAGATAGGCAAACAGACAGAAAGAAGATGTTAAGTGGTTTTGTATGTGTATATCTTTAAACTGCTGTGTTAAAAAGCACAGTCCTTCAAGTACAAATGGTTCGGTTCATCATCTCAAGTCTGGCATGATTGTAATAGTAGGTGTAACCAACTGGTTTTTTTCAAATTCTTCATGCATTGATTGTTTTTAATCTGCACTCTAAAACAATATTTTTAAAGTTGACATTCATTCAAATAAAGAGAAATTATGGCCGTTGTGTATTTTTTCCGAATTTTTTAAAAACAGAGCCGAGAGGTAGTGCACCACGAAAACAGTGTTCGCTCAAAACAGGGGACACGCCTTTTTCTAGAAAAATACGTCCACTTCATGAAAAAAAAATTGTAAAGAAAGTTTCACACAGTGATTCGTGATCAGGAAAACTGTTCAGTGCATCAAATTTCTTTCAATGTGTTCTAGTTATCTCGATTTATAATGTTGAAAATTGCTGAAAGTCATTGAAACAGATTATAGTTTTTGAAAAAGACATGTGAAATGAAAGTTTTACGCCCTCACGGCAAAGCCATTAGGGGCATGTTACACGGGAAAACCCGGCTTTGTATGAAAATAAAAAATAAAAATGCGGGGGAGGGGGGGGGGGGTCGGCCGGCTGCTAGAGGAGACCTGAAATGGGCTAGGGACCTGGTTGGGTCGTCTTGGGTCAGTGCTGAAATGGTTACTTTTTTGGCTGTTGGCCGAACGGACACCCGGGCTTCATATTTTTGCATGCATGTATTCGTGTTTCCAAGGCCTGAGGCTTTCGCTGTGACCCTGGGATCTTTATCGTGCGCATGCGTGCACACGGGGGTGTTCCCGAGGAGAGTCTGCACAAAGTTGACTCTGGGACACACATCCCGCGCCGAACTTGGGGGTTGAACCCACGCGGACAGTAACAACCGGTTTTAAAGCCAGCGCCTCTACCGACTGGGCAAACTCCCCCCCAATTTGTTGGGGTCAAGAAGTTCCATGGAGGGCGGGGGGTATGGAGTAACACATAGTGTTTTGCTCAGAACATTCCCACCCATGCAGAGCCGCGCTATGGGTACGCATTACCGTGAAGCTGGCAGTCAGTGCTACCAAATGTCGTCTGTGTCTACCACTCGGTGGTGACTTAATGTGGGTCTATGTAAGCAGATGCCCATGTGTATGTTTTAGGTTTATAAACAATTGTGTATGATGCTAAATATGACTTTCCGGATTTAACATATGAAAGAACCCATTGTTATTCAGCTAATTGAGACATTTTCCCAATTACAGTGGTTTCGTTGTTTGTAAAATCATTTGATGAACATTGTTGTAAACACAAATTTGAACATCTTTTGACGTTATGGTTTTACGTAAGCATTTGATCAAAAAATAGTTAGTGACTGAGAACGCTAAAAATAGCTCCGAAGTAGCGAGGTTGGTGTGTTTCATCTGCATTTTTGAGTCTTTCGCACACTCTGGTGCTAATGTAAGTGATCAGGACGGTAAGAGTAACGAACGAACCACCATGAAATCGTATTTTCAGCAGGGTGCACTCTATTTTTCAAGTCTTGATGATCCTGAATACATTTTGCAGAAAAAATACTCAATAAGAAAAGACTACGAATTCTTCAAAAATGCGGTGCACCTCGAGAACGATGTCTGCTATTAAATCGTAGGTCAGTTTTTAACACCAAAAACAACGCAAGAGATACGTTTGAACTGCCTAACTGCACAAGGTGAAAGCGTGTTATTTTGTCTCCCTGTTTTGGGGACTTCCGATTTTCCGCGAGAGTTACCTTCTCTTAGCTTGGTTATGTCTAGTAATAGTATCCAAAGCAACAAGCAACAACCTCACAGCTTACTGTGTACATATGTGTGTGCATTAATTTCACACACACACACACGCACGCACGCACGCACGCACGCACGCACGCACAAACACACACACACACACACACACACACACACACACACACACACACACACACACACTAAAATAATAGTTAATCAGTAAGTGTTTCGTCTATGGATTCACCTCTCCATATCGACTGCATGTCGGTAGTGACCTTTTTTGGTCGTTAACTTGGATGGTCGATATAAACTTGGCCAAAAAATGATTGCAACAAATTTCGCACGCTAAGAAAAGCATTAAAACGCAATTCATATTAGCTGAACTTTACATGCTCGAAAAGGTAATTATGTCAGCTGTTCATATCATTTGTCCGATTGATGGTACTTTGTTTAAGCATCCCGTGACAGCCTGTCAAACAAGGTCACCCCTAAAATCGACCTTACAAAAACCATAGCCCCGTATTTTAAAATCTGCAAAAAAACACAAAATATGACCAAACCAAACACTTCTGACTACCATTGGAAAGGCCATTCAATTTCCTGTTCAGAACATTTTGTTTTATGCACCTTACTTCTCTAGTCTTTATGTAGCCTTTTGTTAAAGGCGGGAGGTGTCAACCGTTTTGCGGCCATTTTTGAGGGGGTCCTTCACTCAAAGAGCCATATATGCTCAAGTTCTGAATGATTTGCTTTGGAAATTTCAATAGGCTGACCAAAATCTGTGTTGCTTTGTGCGAATGTGTATACTAAAACTCCTTTGACACTTCCGCAAACAAGACTGCGGATAGCTGCGGACGGCGATCCACGGACCTCCGCAGGAAAAATACTGCGGACGTGAAGATAAACAACGGTGCACGTGTGCTGTCGCCGTGTTGACCGCGGATTCGCTGCGGATTGATGGCGGATAACACCGCGGATCCACAGCGGATGCTGGCGGTCTGTCAACGGATGGCTGCGTGCAGTCGGAGTGCAGACGCCGTGTCAAGTGCGGACATTGCGGATCGCAGCGGACGATCGCGGTTTTACGCCGACTTTGCGCGGGTAAAACGCGGTTTTGGCGGTTTGACGCAGTGAAATTTGGCGACCCCGGGCCAAGAAATCGCTGCGGAACGTCACGGATGGGCAAGTTCGGTATATTTCAAGGGCCAGAATCCTGAGGATTTCGTTCACTGCTACCTACGATTATACATCTGCTGAATATAAGGGTGGAACTTTCTTTTTGTGAGGTGTTTATATTGGACCTGCTGAATATCTGCTGTTATCTACTAGTATCTACTGCTGTCTACTGTAGTAAATCACAGGGCAGAGTTCTGAAAATTCACATTGATGCTGGTTTGCAAACAAGAATACTGATGCATATGCAATCATGTCTGCAGTTTGCTGTAGAGCAAGAATAAAAAAACAAGAAAGGTAGGTTGTTGGAACGTTTGTTATTGACAAAACAATACATTCACAAATATATCGACCCAACGGTCTTTTAAGTGCACAGACAAACAATAACGAATTTATATATTTGTTTTTGGATTTGTAGAGCAAGAACAATCTGATGCAGTTCAAAGAATAAGAAGACAGAGGAAGAAGATAAGAAGTATGTGTCAGACCATGGTTGAATCGCAGACCTTTATTTGGCCATAATGAGCTTTTCGTGCGCACCTTTTAGCACTTAAACCCCTGTCTCCCTACAGCGGATAACTTTCGTTAATATTAGTCGGATGGATCCAGTTGCATTTCATGAACACTTGACAAGAATTGAGGGCAGGATTACCAAGCAGCAGACCCACTGGAGGAAGCCCTTGGCTCCAGGACTGAAGTTGGCTATTACTCTGCGCTACCTGGCAACTGGTGACTTTGCAGTATGGCTTTTGGGTTGCCCACAACACTATCTGCCTCCTGGTGATATAAGTCTGTCAAGACATAATTGGAGAGTTTGCAATTGAAGTCCTGGCTTGTCCCACCACTCCAGAGGGCTGGGAAGAAGTTGCAACCGGATTCTACAAGAATTGGAACTTTCCTCATTGTGTGGGTGCTATAGATGGTAAGCATGTCGCACTGATGTGCCACGGGCAGTCTGTCAGCTTCTACTACAACTACAAAGACTTCTTTATTGTGCTACTGGCCCTGGTGGATGCAGACTACAAGTTCTTGTTTGTGGACATAGGACATACTGGTTCAGGATCAGATGCTGGAGTGTTTGCCTCAACTCCCCTGAAGAAAGCCCTAATAGATGGCATTATTAACCTCCCAGAACATGAACCCCTGTCCAATGATGACACGCCTATAGCCTTTACATGGTTGGAGATGATGCATTTGCATTGAAAACCTAGATGATGAAGCCCTTATCTCTCAGACAAATGACACATGAACAGAGAGTCTTCAACTACAGACTGGCAAGAGCAAGTAGCCTAGTGGTTGAAAATGCTTTTGGACTACTTGCTGCCCGTTTCAGATGTCTCCTGACAACCACGACACACAGTCCAGAGAGAGTCAGCATTATCACCTATGCCTGCTGTGTAATGCACAACTTTTTCGGGATCAGGAACCCTACCCTGGACGTTACTTTAGTGGACCATGATCAGCCAGCCAGCCATGAGTTCGTGGAGAGAAAATGCACATCTGCCAGACATTGAGCCACGTCCTCTGCGTCTTCTGGTCATGATGAAGTGTTGTGGTCCGCCGCGGTCGTTTGAATGGCTGGAAGACCGCAGATACCGCCTTAAGTACGCAAGGGAATGTCGGTGGAACGTCGTTATCCGCGTCATTGCGCAAGTAGTCCGCGAAGACCGCTGTTAACACGTGTTCAGACCGCCGGTCAACCGCGGATGAACACGTATACTTTAACCATCCGTGACGAGTTCGCTGAGTGAACGTGCCACAAACGCAGACAACCGCAACTAACACGCAGCTAACCGCAACACAAACGCCAACTAAAAAAACCTTGCGGACGGCTGCGGACACAATCATCACGTTGCTAACGCGTACTCTGCGGACTGATTGCGTTCTCTACACGACCACTTTTCCTCGCCAGTGTCCGCAGCCAAAAATTAAACCAGTTTGATTTTTTCCGACCTTCTGCGCGGACTACTGCGGTCTTCTGCGGTCTTTGCGGACCACGGCGGACATCTGCGGACTGCTTCTGCGTTACTCACACGCTAGCTGCGGAGTGCCGTCCGCAGCTATCCGCAGTCTTGTTTACGGAAGTGTGAAAGGGACTTTAAGCGTGTCGTATTACGTAACTTTTCCGAAAGAACTAAACAAATATTCATATTAATTCAGGGTTTTAGGTTACAAAATCGTGGCCAAGTTTCGACAGGTTTGACTGTACAAGTGTTTCTTCTGCCGGGCCATTGGTCGCTCGTTCCCTCCGCAAACGCCAGCAGTGTCGGTACGAGAAATGACGCCGAACGAGAACACACCTCTCTTGGTTCCGTCGTCGGTGTCGTTCCCGTCTTCCCCGCAACATCTAAAATAGCAGACACACGAACGCCGTGTCACAGAAAAAGAGGCATAGAGGTTATAGACATGTTTGCACAGAAACTATCATTCTCATACCAAGTGATCAAATACCGCTATTTCTCACGAGTAATAGATTATCCACAGAGTGCAGTGCAAACGCCTACCCCCTACTTTTAATAATACTAATAATGACAGCTTATATAGCGCGAACCACAGTAAACTATCCTCTCCGCGCTTTGCATATCAACTATGAAAAAACCCATGGTATTTAAACATCAAATACATATACATTCTTTGAGCGAAATTGGTGCATAAGGGGAGTGGGCGCTTACAAGGTAGTTTACGGTAATGAGCACATTAAGCCCTAGGACTCGCTGAACTCGCATACAAACTCACTTAAAAAAAAAAGTCATCACTTTTACAAGGGGTAGACAACATTCTTTTATCTTAATGAGTCAGTTATCTGACTATAGGTTCAGCCGACAGAAATAAAGACAGAAAATAATAAATTAAAAAATATCGCGCGTTTCTATGTGTGTGTGTCTGTGAGTGTGTGTGTGTGTGTGTGTGTGTGTGTGTGTGTGTGTGTGTGTGTGTGTGCGTGCGTGCGTGTATGTCATTGTGTGTGTGTGTGTGTGTGTGTGTGTGTGTGTGTGAGGCAGCACGCAGGCACGCGCTGAGAGAGAGAGAGAGAGAGAGAAAGGGAGAGAGAGAGAGAGGCTCTGAGAGAGAGAGAGAGAGAGAGAGAGAGTGAGAGAGAGAAAAGAAAGAGAGAGTGTGTGAGAGAGGGTTTGTCAGAGAGAGAGAGAGAGAGAGAGAGAGAGAGAGAGAGAGAGAGAGACACACACACACACACACACGCGCGCAAGCACGCACTAACGCACGCACTAACGCACGCATACACACACATGTATACACTCTCTCTCTCTCACACACATACACACACACACACACACACACACACACACTGGCACACACACACACACACACACACACACACACACACACACACACACACAATCATAGTATAAAATGTACACGAATCATTTCGTCTGAAAGTCTGTTCAGCTTGCGAAACCTGCCGCTTTGGTTATACAATCTGAGACTGTGAGTTGTCACACTGTCAGACGCACGTAACGTACATACGTAATCCGCCATTTACCCCACATCTTGCACGTTCACATACCTCGCGCGCGCGTTACATGCCTGGTGCGGCCGTACCTTTATGGGTTATGTAAATCAGATAGGTCACTAGGTATACGAGCTGTACTCTTCTACCTTAAAGAAAGCACATTTTCCCCATTCAAAAAAATTATTATACATTTACACTTACACAGATAATACCCGAAAATCACATTCTTCCATTAGTATATGCAGAATATACTTCGGGGTGGTTTTTGAGCACTTTAATTAAGCTCAATATCCCGAAGTATGCAAACTTGTGATGATTTCACGTGCAATGTTTGTTATCTATTGAACATTGAATATAATTCAAACTGCAAGTCAGAGAAAAAGAAGTTGGACTCCTTGCGGTGCAATGCCTTTTATAGTCATTGTTTGTCTTAAAGACCTGATACGATATTGGAGACATGGAGTTAAGATACAACCTTTGACAGAATAATGAGCATAATGTCACAATCCCTATTTAGTAGTATACATACTTAATTGTTTGTTTGTGCGTGTGTTTGTATGTTTGTTTGGTTGTTTGTTTGTATGTTTGTTTGTTTTTCGTTTTTTTTTTTCTGTGTATTTGTTAGTCTTGCTTCATATAATCGCTGTATAACTGATGCATTACCGTGTTAGTGTATATGATGTAGTAAGGATATTGTCTTAAACCTCTATCCTTATGCATTAAAGATCAATCAATCAATCAATCAATCAATCTATCTCTCGCTCCCCCTCTCTCGCTCTATGTATTTGTAACCCACATCAAGTTGCCAGATTGTAGTTCGGACGTTTGCGGGCATTCATTACCCCTCACACTGTATCCAGGTAAGAGTCAAAACAGCTGTTTGACACGTCACGACCATACCACTTGGTTTGTTTACTGACATAAATTTATCATTGTTTTTAGCTTTGTTTTCAAACGCTTATTCCAAATGATAAAACACCAGGAAGAGATTTTATTTATCCGAGCAAATTTTCCCATGAAATGAATGCCTCGGGGTTAAAGGTACTGAACTTGTCATATCCAGGTGCACGGAGCCCCTGGGGCTTTTAGTCATACCTCAGGCAGCTATCCGTTAGAAGAACTACCAAGTTTCATTGACTTGCACCCAAAGAGTCAAGAACTGCGATTTTTTTACGAATTAATTTCGTACTCGGACCCGGCTGGTGTTGGCCTATTTTTGGATCTAAATTTAGATCAGGTAGATCACCACATCATGCACAAAAAGACACGTCACTAGCAAACTATGTCAGACGTCATCATGAGTTTGTGTAAAACAAAATGGAGGCCGGAATCACTCAGTTGAATCGAACTCCGACCAAACACCACGTAATAACTAGGTTAATTTATGCACTCGCGTGAACAAGAAACTGTCGAGCTTCACAGAATGATGTCGTCGTTGGGTAGTTTTGGGTTTGTTTTACTACCATAGGAGGATTTTTAAACTGTAAATGCATTCAGCTGCAACAAAAACGCAAAACAAAGGCTGTGAGCTGTGCCTTTAAGCATGATACGTATCATTTGAACACAAAATACGCATGTGCGCATCTTGTGGTCGTTGGAGAGGTACAATACAATGTTGCAGATGGTAGGCGGTGCGCTGTGTGGTGCGCTGTGTGGGGTCACAGGGACCAGGCACTGCTCGCTGAACCCAACTCTTGGCAACACGCCTGTACAAAACAAAGCCAGACACATTCTCCCGTCTGGCAACTATTTCGTCTCCTGAGGGAATGGCGAGCTTTCACAAAACGTAGCTCTGGATGCATTCGGATGTGTGTACACTCTTCAAAAAAAGTTAAGGATCACTTTTTTACAAGCATGCCACACAAAACAGACAAGACCGAATTCTTTCATTTTAAAAAAAATATATAATTGAACAACCAAGGAGTAATGACAAACAAAGCAAAGATCGAACGCGGCAGCGACAATTTAGCTAGAGTGTGTCAAACGTGACAACCCTCGAAAATGGAATTCACAACAATGTGAATCAGTGTCAATAACGCGTGTGCCCTCAGTTGTGTGCCAGGCATTCAACACATCGTTGGCGCATGGAGTGGATCAGGTTGCATATGAATGCTCTGGGAACTCCATTCCACTCCTGCTGGAGCCATTGCAGCAGTTGACCCAGATTGGCAGGAGGAGGCCCTAGGGTGATGTTGCTGTACCCGACGACAAAGCTCGTCCCACATGTGCTCTATGGGGTTCAGGTCCGGGCTGTTGGCTGGCCACAGCATCCTGTTGACCCTAGCTAGCTGGCCTGCTGAATGAAGGTGTTTACAGCTGCAGAGCGATGGGCAGGTGCGTTGTCATCCTGAAGAATCGCACGAGGGCCGATCGCTTGGAGGGCTGGAACGACCAGGGGTTGCAGGATCTCATTCTGGTAGCGGACACCGGTCAAGTTGCCCACTACATGGTACAGAGGTGTCCTTAGACGTGTGCTGATCCCTCCCCAAACCATCACAGAGCCTCCGCCAAAACGCTGTCGTTCCAGAACAGCGCCTTCTGCGAAGCGCTCTCCGCGACGCCTCCACACTCGGATGCGACCATCAGCAGGTTCCAAGCAAAAGCGGGACTCATCTGTAAACAACACCTGAGCACACTGCTGACGTTGCCACCTCACATGTTGAGTGCACCAGGCTCGGCGAGCTGCTCGGTGATTAGCAGTCAGGGTTGTTCCTCGGACTGGACGCCTTGCACGCAAGCCAAAGTTGTGTAAGCAGTTTCGGATCGTCTAACCACTAACAACAGTGTTGGTGGTAGCTTGTAGGCGTTGCCTAATGTTGTTTGCCGTAGCCCTTCTTTGCTGCATGGCCTGCCTCTGAATAAACCGATCCTCTCTTTGTGTGGTGACTCTGGGCCGACCAGAACGTTGTCGCTCCTGCACTCTTCCAGTTGCGTGGAATCTCTGTTTTAGTCTGATGATGACAGAGGGAGCCACTGCAAGCCTCTGAGCCACTTGCTTGGCAGCAACACCGTCTTGTAGCCATCCTATTGCTCTTCCTCTATCCACATCGCTCAGTTTTCTTCGTGGGGGCATGTTGCTACTGTGCATAATTGTGTCAGCGTGTCAACCTTTAAACACAAGCTGGTGAGCGATGTTCATAGCCAGGACCCTGTTGTAGCACGTGCATCACAACCTTTTGCCCTGGCATTTGTTCCGCAAATTTCATGGGGCTATACAAAAACACCCTTTTTCTTCCAAAGTGCAGAAGCTTTTGAGAAGTCCCACAAAGGGAAATAACTCTGCCTGCCAAACAAAATTCTAGGTCAAGACTCATTGTTCATTTGTTAATTCAAACACATTAATCTTTTAATTATTATATCGATGTTTAATTTGTTGGCAATTTTTTATAATCAGATCCGTTTTTTTCAACCGATCCTTAACTTTTTTTGAAGAGTGTATGTGTGTATTGAATTTGCATCAACCAAAATCTCTTGATAAAAGTGGTACGAACGGACACCTGTTTTCGTCAAAACTGTTTGATGCAAATTCAATACATCTTATGGTTCACATAGGTCCAATATTACTCTGTGCTATATGACAACACATAACTTGAAGTGGGGGCCTGTTTCTGCCTGATCTAACGAATGTGTACGAACGGAAACGCTTTTCGTACGAACGGAAACATGCACTTTTGTACGAACGGAATTATGGCGTACGAACGGAATCTGCATGTTTTCAAAAGACAAGTGATTGTACAAAAGCCATGGGTTTTTATAAAGCACGAAATACCGCTGTAACTCTCATCAAAGTTGTAAGGGGCTACTAGCGTATTTCAGTAAATCCCAGGTCGGATTCATTTCAAACTCATGTGCATTAGTTCCTCCAAGCAATATATGGAAATCCTTGGGGAAAAAAAGGGGAGGTCATCATATTAAAATGTTTTGTGCGCTTTGAGTCGCCTTGTGGTGAGATATGTGCACGATATAAATTCTCGTATTATTATTATTATTATTAACTTCTTTTTTTTATCTTGGAGTGGTCAATTCTCTTAAACATGATTTTGAATGTGATCGTCATTGACATTTGTAAACTTGCGTATGATAAATAATGCATGTTTTGTGTAGAAAAATGGATAGAAGGTATCAAAATATATGATTATCATAATATTTCACTTAACACACTGTGTGTGGTATATTATACAGGATTGTCAAAGTCGCACAAGAACAATAAGCATTTGTCACGTTTCAATATCACACTAAGGTGATTATGAACGGTTAGTTACTTCTAACTAACCACACCACGATCCACTCTCGCAGTCATACAAATAGATAGAATCAAGAAGAAAGTAAAAGTTTCAGACGCCTGTTTATGTAATATCACGCCACCTCCCTCGAGACTTCACTCCAAAAGATGTTCTTTTTACGTTCTAAACGTAAAACATGTGGTCACTGACAAAAATGCCAGTTAAAGTACAGGAAATAATAATAACACGCTGATCCCGTGTATAGTTAGGAAATATAGCTGTCTGCCTTAAAGTGCTGGTTATATGCAGGTGTCACACCCCCCACGTCGTCACCACTCGAGTATAATCACAACAAGAAGAGCAAACGCTCGATCGAGTCACTTTCGCAGTTCTGAATATTATATGAGGCATCAGATGGACAGGAAGAAATTGCTATTCACAACACAATGAGTCACGTTCACATAAAATTTGAGCCCGGTCACTTTTATAGTTTCCGAGAAAAGCCCAACGTTAAGTTGTGTGTTGCCGAACAGAAAAGGCTAGTTATCTCCCTTGTTTTTCTGATAACGTTCGTAAAAGGCTACAGATGTAAATACTTTGATGTAAAGAATAATCCTACAAAGTTTCAATCACATCCGATGAACTTTGTCAAAGATATAAAATGTCTAATTTTTCCTTTGACGCTGACCTGTGACCTTGAAAAAGGTCAAAGGTCAACGAAACCATCGTTAAAGTGTAGAGGTCATTGGAGGTCACGACTAAACAAAATATGAGCCCGATCGCTTTGATAGTTTCCGAGAAAAGTCCAACGTTAAGGTGGTGTCTACGGACGGCCGGCCGGCCGGACGGCCGGCCGGACGGCCGGCCGGACAGACTAACACTGACCGATTACATAGAGTCACTTTTTCTCAAGTGACTCAAAAAATACAGATGACTTGATGGTAAGGGTGCAAAAGACATGGTGCAACTTAGCTTTTTGCCACTGAGTGGGCGGCCCGTAATTAGTCTGTAGTCTCCACAACTGCTTCGTTGAATGTAGTGCCGGTTAGCGTGGCAACGAAGCAGGGAACAGTGGAGACATCAGGCGCCTCACTCAGTCGCTGAAGGTCCTCCCGTAGTCTACCAGAAAAGTAGATTTGTAGCTGGTAGGACGGCGACAGCGACAGCAAATCACCAGTATAGCAGGTTAGCAGGTTACAGCAATGCCGCGGACGACCTGGTTACAGCATCCCAGCGTAGCACGTAATAGAATACGTTGGCAGTAACAGAAGGCTGCAACAAAAAGCATCGGTGCACTAAACATGTCATGCTTCCCCTCGCACACCACCTTTAAACATGTCACCCTGACATATTTCATCGAGCACGTGGGCCTGCACAAACGGACTTTTCCTTCCTTCTCTCCATATCTGCAAAAACCATATACAGATTAGTATTTTAGCGTCACAAAGAGCAAGTTATGCGCTACCTGGAAAGAACAACAGAGAGTATTTCATTCCACAAACACAGACTCGTCAACAGCGTTAAATAATGATTTATTACCTCAACAGCCTTATGTAGGTAGCTCTCTTTTAAGCGAATCCGCTTCCTTTCGAATGACTTCTGTTCGTCACAGAAATACCGTCATCCTCCTCTCGCGCTGAATCCTTATGCGGTGAAAACGCACAGCGGAGAAACCTTGACGCCCCGACTGTCAGCCAGCATGTATACAGTGAGAAGGTGGTCTGTCCTTGTAGTTCCTTTTAAGCCCCACTGGCAAGCAGCATGGCACATTGATATACAGTGAAGTATTTAAACGTGTTGAAGACCATCAAACTTGTAGGAGAATTCTGACACCGACGCTTCTCTCTCTCGCTGCTGAGTTTCGAGTGTGTCGTTAATATGTCTCAGACAGACAACCTTGACAAAATCACGTGACTCACCTTGTCACATTCCAAGTTCAGCTATCGCCAGTTTTGCCCCGACAGCAGAAATCACCCACGTGAAATCCGTGCGACACGAAATTCCCGTGTTTGCTATGCTCGGTCAGCTAAAACCCAGCCGTTGACAGAAAGCACAGGCGCTTTCTATCGCAATTGACCAAGAGAAGGCACCCCACAGAGTGATACTTCCTCGATCCATGTCACTAAATCGTGACAGCATGAATTTAGTGGTAAAAGAGTTATATTTACAACACAATATTGGAACTTATGTGTCTGACATTGTCTCTCCAGCATCAACAGCTTCACTTCTTTCTCCTGTATCGCCCTCCTCCCAACAAAAAGAACAAACTGACTGAAGCAATGTTTTACGAATAGTTCCCTGATCTGTTAGAACATATCAACATGAAAGGGAAAAGTTTGATTTTAGGTGACTTTAACCTACATTTTGACTGTGAACACAAGATGCATAATATCAGTCTGCTTACCGTGCCGGTCATAGCACTGAAACTGCGTTGGTCCAAATCTTGAATTACTTTCTCATTGCATAGATCTGAACAAAATCAAGTGCCTATACTGACCCTGCTTGACCTCTCGGCGGCATTCGATACCATTGATCATGACATTCTTGTTAATCGTCTTGAACATAATTTTGGCATCACAGGGTTTTATTTAGTTGGTTTTCGTCCTACCTGTCTGATAGAAGTCTCTCTGTTACAGTTAACCATACGACCTCCAAACCTGTCAAGCTCGAGTTCGGGGTCCCTCAGGGCTCAGTTCTCGGGCCAATACTTTTCGTCCTGTACACACATCCACTATCACAAATACTGTCCAATCACTCCTGTCCACACCAACTCTTCGCTGACGACACACAACTCAGAAGTTCTGACACGGAAACTGAAATTGATACAGCAAAATACCGCATCCAGACGTGTTGAGGATATTAAAGACTGGATGTGTGAAAACAAACTGCAATTCAACCACGAAAAAACAGAAGCCATGCTCATCAATCAAACATCACGCAAGACAGTCACCCAGTGGTCCAACTCCTTGCTCATTTGTGACGCCACAATAGTTTTCACAGATATAGTAAGAAATCTCGGTGTTTACATTGATAAAGAACTTAGCATGAAAACACAAATCAACCACATCTGCAAAACAAGCTTTCTAGAACTTAGATGCATTGGCTCAATTTGCCACTTTCTGTCCACCGAAGCCACCAAAACGCTTGTTACATCATTCGTTCTGTCACGCCTAGATTACTGCAACTCACTTTTGTTAGGTCTTCCATCTGATCAAAAAACTTCAGCATGTCCAGAACTGTGCCGCGAGACTGATCTTAGGCGCTTCACGCAGACAGCACGCCATTCCCCTTCTGCAGCAGCTCCATTGGCTACCTGTTAAGGCCCGCATAAAATACAAATATGCATGCCTGTGCTACACTGCCATCTACTATCAGACACTATTAAGGACTGGGTGGCCGAGTGGTAACGCACTTGCGCTCGGAAGCGAGAGGTTGCGAGTTCGACCCTGGGTCAGGGCGTTAGCAATTTTCTCCCCCCTTTCCTAACCTAGGTGGTGGGTTCAAGTGCTAGTCTTTCAGATGAGACGAAATACCGAGGTCCCTTCGTGTACACTACATTGGGGTGTGCACGTTAAAGATCCCACGATTGACAAAAGGGTCTTTCCTGGCAAAATTGCATAGGCATAGATAAAAAAATATCCACCAAAATACCCGTGTGACTTGGAATAATATGCCGTGAAAAGTAGGATATGCGCCGAAATGGCTGCGATCTGCTGGTGATGTGAATGTGTGATGTATTGTGTAAAAATTCCATCTCACACGTGTGAACTTGTGACCGACGACAGTTACGGTACACATGCACTTTTGCGCATCCGTTTGAACTCGTGAACTCGTGGTACCTCTGTGCTATTGAGGATTCAAACCTGTACTATCGGGGATCCACTGTGTTTTGTCTGTTTTGAAATGGTCTGGCGGAAGAGCCAATTCTTAAATTTCCATAGGTAAAATGATCGCTTTTTGCTCAACACCCCTCTGGGTTGGGTTTATGTTTAAGTATTACGCGAGATTATGCGCGCTTTGCTTGGAATTCTCGAGTGGAGAAGACGTGTGTTTTGTGCGGCGTGTTTTTCTCCGGCGATGGCGTTGTCTGTCACGGGCTGAAATCCTTTCGAGATGTGAAGATTTCTTTGTTGGTAGGTTAACACATTTTTCTTTCTGTAAATGAGTAAGCAATGAGAAGAAGAGTATGCTGCTTGTGGGAGGATTTATTTGAATGTTCAAGTAGATTGTTTTGTGAGTTGAATGTTCGGGAAAACTTTTGTTTATTGAATGTTTTAGAAAACCGTTTGAGTGTTTGAGAGAACTGTATTTTAGGCATGTTATTTGGAAGGAATGATGTTTGTTTGTTTGTTTGTTTGCTTAACGCCCAGCCGACCACGAAGGGCCACATCAGGGCGGTGCTGCTTTGACATATAACGTGCGCCACACACAAGACAGAAGTCGCAGCACAGGCTTCATGTCTCACCCAGTCACATTATTCTGACACCGGACCAACCAGTCCTAGCACTAACCCCATAATGCCAGACGCCAGGCGGAGCAGCCACTAGATTGCCAATTTTAAAGTCTTAGGTATGACCCGGCCGGGGTTCGAACCCACGACCTCCCGATCACGGGGCGGACGCCTTACCACTAGGCCAACCGTGCCGGTCGAAGGAATGATGTGTTTTGTTGTTGTTAAAGGATTTAGTTTGTGGTAGTTGAAATTGTTGAGTTGTTTATGTATGCTTATGACGTGCATTCTGTGATTTACAGAATGGCGGAATGTGCGACGGGGTTTTTGTAGACAGGGTTTCGGTGGAGGGGTGTAGTTAGATTCAGTTAGTTTTCGTAGACGGGTTTTCGTAGACGGGGTTTTGGTAGAAGGGTGTAGTTAGATTCAGTTAGTTTTCTTTAGAAGGGTGTAGTTAGATTCAGTTAGTTTTCTTTAGAGCTAGGGGTGTAGTTAGATTCAGTTGGTTTTCGTAGACGGGGTTTCGTTAGAGGGGTGTAGTTAGATGCAGTTAGGTTTCGTTAGACGGGGTTTCAGTTAGGTTCAGTTAGATTTCAGTTAGGTTTAGGAGACGAGGTTTTAATTAGGTTTTGTTAGATTGGTTTTTTTTTGAAGAATTGTTTTTAGGTTGTTTTTTTTAGATTTCGTTTTGTTTAGATTAGAGTTCTAGTGTGGTTTTGGATTAAAGTTGAGAGTGAGGATTTAGAGTAGAGTTTTGGAGTGTAGTTTGGAGGGAGGATTTAAAGTATTGTTTTAAAGCATAGTTTTAGAGTGGGAATCTAAAGCATAGCTTTAGAGTAAAGGATTTAGAGTGTTTTTTGGGTTCTAGTTCTAGAGAGTAATACATTGGAAGTTTTGTATTTGAAGGTAAACCCCCGCTTTCCCACATTTTCCCCTCATCATCTTATGGAAATAAAGAACCTGGTAATTTAACTTGTGTCAGTTGTTTTGAGTGTTGAGCTTGGTGAGAAAGCGGCACTCTGTACTATTTGACCCCGTGATCAGGGTAAAGCACATTTGGCACTCGGTTACATTTGGCGCTGCGAGCGAGGGTGGGTAGGGGGTGTTACTGTTAGGGCTAGGGATTAGTGTAGGCTAGGGGACCCCGTCGCACAGGGAGAGGATGGGAGGCATGCAGTCTGGACGCGGGCTGGTGTGGAGAAGGAGACAGACGTGTGAGAGTTGGAGGGAGTCCGGGCGTGACGTTCACGGATGCGGCTTTGTAGTCAACATTTCTTTTTAGTCTATTAGTCCGTGGAGGAAGGACTACAGTGATTAACATTCTTCAGACGTTTATGAAGACTATTTGCATACCGTGCAAAAGGAAAGAGTTGGGGAGTAGATCATCCCTGGAAAAGTGTGTTTGATTGTGTTGTATTGATTTGATATTATGACTGACATGACATGTGTAGTTGTATGTTTGATTACGCTACATGGTGGTGATGTGATGACTAACACTTTTGGTGGTGTTGTGGTTTTTTCTTGGGTTGCCAGTAAGAGCTTGGTTTGACTTGTGTTATACACGTGTTGATAAGTTTCAAATGACCTTCTGGGTTGAAGAAACGTAAACACCAACACAGGTCAACTCGACAAATTACCAACATTTTAAAATTTTACACATTTTAAAATACCAACATGGATGAATCTGGTTTGGAATCCACTTCGGCCGCTGATTTTTCACAGACACCGTTGGGGCTGGGAAGGGGAAGGCTTGTAAGAGAAGCAGGGGATTTACAGAAAATGGCTACTGAGTTGGGTAGCATGAGGAAAAGCTTAGAGACAAGATTAACCCCGAAAGTTGTGGTTTCAAAACCCCCCAAAGTCAGGAAGTTCTATGGAGACATCAGAGAGGATGGAAGGTACTCTGTTAAGGACTTCATAGAAGAAATTAGCAGTGCTGTGAGGGATTTCGGGAGAGAAGAACAGATTCGATATGTGACTCAGCATGTAGGGAGCCCTATAGGTACGGGTGGCTCAACAGTGCAGTCTGTAGTATCTTGGTAGATAGACGACTGTAGGTTGGGTAAAGAATAGGCCTATTGCGGATCCAGGCATGTCGTAAGAGGCGACTTAGGATTCCTGTAAATATGTTCTAAGGTTTACTTTGTTGTTTACATTTTTTTTAGACATTTTTGATTTTTGTTAATGCAATCACAAAGAGATAACTGAGCATGAGGATATATTTTGAGGGTAGTATTAATCAGCCTGTTTTGCCCGCCCTTGGTGCATGTTGTTTAGCTTTAAATAGCACTCGACATTTGAGGTCTAGGAGTTGGTCTGCAGGTCTGGAGAGTATGAACCTGTAAGTTGGTCGCTGTGACTTGTATGTACAGTGTCGGTACTGTAAAAGGCTGGACTGTTAAGAGGTATAAGAACACAAGTGATGGATAGTAGTACTTTCAGAAGGGTCTCTGGGGCTTGGGTTATGCGCTTGCTGGTTAATTTGTTTCAAGGAAACATGGTGAACAACATTTACATGTTGAAATACCAACATATCAAACATATATAACATATTGGAAGGATGGAGAAGGATTGTGAAGGAGGGAAGGATGGCGAAGGAGAGAAGGATAGTGACGGAGAGAAGGATTGTGAAGGATAGGGAAGGATAGTGAAGGAGAGAAGGATTGTGAAGGATAGAGGATGGAGAAGGATTGTGAAGGATAGAGGATGGAGAAGGATGGTGAAGGAGAGAAGGATTGTGAAGGATAGAGGATAGTGAAGGATAGAGAAGGATTGTGAAGGAGATAAGGATAGTGAAGAATCAATCAATCAACCAATCAATGAGTCTTATATCGCGCATATTCCGTGGGTACAGTTCTAGGCGCTCTGCAGTGATGCCGTGTGAGATGAAATTTTATACGGCCAGTAGATTGCAGCCATTTCGGCGCATATTTACCTTTCACGGCCTATTATTCCAAGTCACACGGGTATAGGTAGACAATTATTAACTGTGCCTAAGCAATTTTGCCAGGAAAGACCCTTTTGTCAATCGTGGGATCTTTAACGTGCACACCCAATGTAGGGAAGGATAGTGAAGGAGAGAAGGATAGTGAAGGATTGTGAAGGAGAGTGAAGGATTGTGAAGGAGAGAAGGATGTTGGTGGTGTCGAGGCTTCTATGCTGTCTCTAGTTGACAGGCTACTCAAACGTACTGAGTAGGATGTAGCTAGATTTTACAGGTTCTATGCTGTCTCTAGCCGATAGACTACTCAAACATATTGAGTGGGGTGTGACTAGATTTTAGATTTTGTATTCTTAAGATTAGTTGGTCACTGAATTTTAATTTGTTTGAGCATGGCGTCTCCAGCCTCGTACGCCTCAGGAGCAAAGTATGCTACCTGTAAGGGATTAGATAACCTTTTTCTTCCTTTTTGCTCTCTGCTGTCGTTTGGTTTGTCTTTACTGTCTTCTCCGCTCTCACTTTTACTGTCTCCTCTGTTCTCACTTTCTATTTTTCTTGGTGGTATTTTTTAGAATTTTTGAGTTCTTGCGCTTACTGATGTCTTTGTTTGAAGGC
>NC_090247.1:46797274-46832274 GCF_037325665.1 Littorina saxatilis | reverse complement strand
TTGTTCAAAATGCCCCCATGGGTTATGGACCAATAAAAACTTGAACTGGAACTTGAGAAGAAAGGGAACACGGGGGATAACCTGTCAAAGGCCGAGCGGAAGCCGAAGGCAGCGCCTGACACGCGTGAAGGCAAGTTTTGTCTGTTTTCTATGTATTGTTTGAGTTATGTCGGGATTTAAGGTAAGCTACTGATTCAGCGATGACTAAATTTGTTTCTCGATGCATAAAAAGTCAGGGAGCGGTTGATATTTGCCCGTAAATAGCCTTCAAAGCTGAAAATGTCCGCGATCGAGCACCGGAAATGGCTGTTCGATGGGTTTTGCAAGTAGAAATGTGCTTTATTTCACCAAATCAGCTCGTATTTGGTATGGGTACGGGATTCTAGAGGACGAAGGAGTCATAAGAGGTGCAAAGAAGTGCTATTTGGGAGTAGCCATCAGCTACCCTTGCGCTCTCTCACCCCCCCCCCCCCACCCCCCACCCCGGGTACCATGTGTTTTCTATTATTTCAACGAGTGAGAGAAGACTTGCCAACAGCCCAAAAAGAAACTATGAGAGAGAGAACTTTATTTTACAAGGATAAAGATTTAAGTTCTCGTGATTGTTTTAATTAAAAAACTCATTCATAAAATCTAGAGACTATATTTCTGATCAAAACGAATGATTAACTTGATCTGCTGTATCCGATTTGCTTGTCGGAAAGCTCCGCCTATGCGCATCTCTCAAATATGACCTTCTCTTGTCTACTGGCTCGGAAGATTTATTCTACTCCCAAATAGCACTTCTTTGCACCTCTTATGACTCCTTCGTCCTCTAGAATCCCGTACCCATACCAAATACGAGCTGATTTGGTGAAATAAAGCACATTTCTACTTGCAAAACCCATCGAACAGCCATTTCCGGTGCTCGATCGCCGACATTTTCAGCTTTGAAGGCTATTTACGGGCAAATATCAACCGCTCCCTGACTTTTTATGCATCGAGAAACAAATCTAGTCATCGCTGAATCAGTAGCTTACCTTAAATCCCGACATAACTCAAACAATACCTAGAAAACAGACAAAACTTGCCTTCACACGTGTCAGACGCCGCCTTCGGCTTCCGCTCGGCCTTAATTTGACCGGTTATCCCCCGTGATGAATGAATGTTTTAGTTGGGGTACGAAAATGGGTGCAATAATTTTTTTGCTCAGTTTATGTTCTCAGCAATGCAAACAATCTCAGATGGGAGTCTGAACCCCAAATCGGGGTCGCCTTATCGGCTTTACACACATGCCGAGAACAAACTGTGTGCAACAACAGCTACTGGAAGAGCAAACGAGAATCCTGAGCTGTGGTATTCACAGTCATATAACAAAGCTAGAACGACGGCTTGAGTGGTTAGAAATTAAATATACAGGGAATTCAAATAGGTTTCAGTACACTTAGCATCATATTTATTCATTACTTAGTATATGAACTACCGTTGCAGTATATTGTTTTGTAGAAATCATTTCCTTGCATTAAGTTCAGGAACTTAATCGGGTATTTTTCTTGTAATTTTAAGATATAAGTAAGGGAAGTTTGTTCGTTTGTTTGTTTGTTTGCTTAACGCCCAGCCGACCACGAAGGGCCATATCAGGGCGGTGCTGCTTTGACATATAACGTGCGCCACACACAAGACAGAAGTCGCAGCACGTGACACAGGCTTCATGTCTCACCCAGTCACATTATTCTGACACCGGACCAACCAGTCCTAGCACTAACCCCATAATGCCAGACGCCAGGCGGAGCAGCCACTAGATTGCCAATTTTAAAGTCTTAGGTATAACCCGGCCGGGGTTCGAACCCACGACCTCCCGATCACGGGGCGGAAGTAAGGGAAGTAACTCCTTGTATTAATCAATCAACAGGAGCAAGAAAGCAAGGGAAGTTACTTTAATTCACTCCTCCGAAAACGGCGTATGGCTGCCTAAATGGCGGGGTAAAAAACGGTCATACACGTAAAATTCCACTCGTGCAAAAAATCCACGAGTGTACGTGGGAGTTTCAGCCCACGAACGCAGAAGAAGAAGACTTTAATTCACTATCAAGTCCGTAATGGTTTTATTTTCTTTCCCGAAAAAAAACTCCTGGTGTGACTCAACGGGAGGAATTGCTCACATCACTTACTTGTTTTCGAACACTGACTTTCTTCAAGTGCCACCTTTTTAGCTGCTCACTTTATCATCACGACTAATTAATTAGCTAACCCAGGAAACTAATTCACATGCTTTCTACCGTTGGCCGTATCTCCCTACTGTTCTGGACGTTCTCAGTGTTAACAAAGAAGAAGAAAAAACATCACACCAGAACATTTATTTGCATCTCTCATTCTCCTTCATAATTATTTTGTTAATCGATTGCCTATATGTTGGCTAACAGCTAATTCTAGTCACAGATTAAGTCATTATCATCATTATATTAATATTTCTGCATCCAAACCAACAGACACACCAACCCCTACATGCATCTGTCGCTCTTCCTCGGCCAAATTCTAACTGCGCTCACGAATGCCGCCGGTACACTCGACGAGCGTCAGTGTGTCACAATATAGACGTTGCGGGGAAGACGGTACCGACAACGACGACTGAACCGAGACAGGTGTGTTGTCGTTCGGCGTCATCGCTTGTACTGACACAAGTAGCGTTTGCGGGGAGAACGAGCGCCAGTGGCCTGAAGAAGAAAACTCCTGGACACCCGAACGAATAGTTTTGACACGACTTGTAGAGGCGGAGCCCCTCGGGGCATGTTTTGGGTGGTGCATGCATTTCAGTGATATGAATTATTCGTCTTGCACCTGGGTCTTCCAGGTCTGTGACCTAATAAAAAAAAAAACAGCTGTTGCGTGTTAGCCCATACATTTTATGTGTGTGTGTGTGGTGTGTGTATGTGTTTGTGTGTATGTGTGTGTGTGCGTGCGCGCGCGCGTGTGTGTGTGTGTGTGTGTGTGTGAGTGTGCGTGTGCGCGGGTGCATATGCGCATGTGTGTGTGTGTGTAGCCCCGCGATTTGTAAAATGTTTTACAAATCACGTGAATGCGCCCGATATTTAACTCATCATCTCCAAAGTGAAGGGATCTATTGAGAAAAAAAAATGTCATTACTTTTTTGTCCCATCGCTTGGAAATTCGGGTTGCTTCCTCCCGGTGGAAAGCTAGCAGTAACAGAGTCACGCTACCCCAAAGTCAAAGGATCTATTAGTCCCGTTTCGCCGTTATCCCATTTCACCCCCATCCCATTTCGCGACATTTCACAGGTCAAGTGTCATTTTACCACCATATCATGTACCATTAGCTCCACTTCCCATTTTGGCGTAATCTCGTTTCGCCGTTAGCCCATTTCGCCCCCATCCCATTTTCGCGACATTTCACAGGCCAAGTGTCATTTTACCACCATGTCATGTACCATTAGCTCCACATCCCATTTTGGTGCAATCCCGTTTTGCCGTTATCCCATTTCGCCCCCATCCCATTTTCGCGACATTTCACAGGCCAAGTGTCATTTTACCACCGTGTCATACCACTATAGCGCCACATTCCATTTTGTCGCCATGCCGTTTTGCCGTCATCCCATTTCGCCGCCATCCCTATTTCGCGACATTTTGGATTGTGACAAAAATGGGATTTCGCGCAAACGGAATGTCTCCCTAGTTGAATAACGCAGTATAGTAGTATAGTGAGGCTTGGCAAGAAAAATAAATCAAAATGGGATGGCGGCCAAATGGAATGGTGTCAAAATGGGATGTCGCGCTATTGTTATGACACGGTAGTAAAATGACGCTTGGCTTGTGAAATGTCGCGAAAATGGGATGGGGCAAAAAATGGGACTGCGGTAAAATGGGATTGCACCAAAATGGGATGTGGATCTAAAACCACCCCCGCCACTCAGCGTAGAGGCTCTAAACAACAAATATTAATGATAATAAAAGGCATGCATTACTTTGTGGAATGCGATATTTTTACATTTATACATTTTTACAAATCGCGGTTTTAGGTTTGACGTGATTTGTAAAATGTTTTTACATTTTTACAAATCACGGGTTAACACACACACACACACACACACACACACACACACACACACACACACACACACACACACACACCCTCCCCCCCCCCCAAGCCACCCCCGCAAACCCTATCCACCGATCCAACTAACAAAACCAACACACATAAAAAATAGTTTCGACTACATTTTTTCTCATTCCTCTAACAAGTGTGTGTGTGTGTGTGTGTGTGTCATTGATCAACCCCTTATAACTCAACTATTTTCCCCTTCAAAAACATGGTTTTGCTTTTTAGCCGATCACAAACTGGAACCTCAAACAGAGATGAAAGCACCATCTCAAGTTAAGAATAAAACGAGTATTTTATTCATTCGTTCGGCCCGGACGTGAAAAACACCAAATTTTGCCTTTGTAGCCGTTGTTTCAGCACGCGTCCCGGACCGCGGAGCCGAAATGTGACGTCACTATAGTCTTGGTTTTTGACTCGGGACGCGTCCGTCTTTTGCGCAAACAGTTTATAGCGGCTTCATTGAGAAGACTTGTGAGCATCTGAGATGGTACCCGACAAAACAAACTGTAGATCCACGCCTATCAAAGAATTTTTTTCTTTTTCTTCAAAAGCTATTTGCAAAATGAACAATCTATATGTCCATAACACATACTTTGATTAAAGTGAACTCGACTTTACAGCAAAGAGCAATTTCTATCTTCCGTTTTTGCGACGACGACAAATTGCTCCATTTTCCAGCCGGAACGTCTCGCAAAGGCCCCGTGTGAGGGGGAAAGAAGAAGGTCACCGTCACTTGTCGTCGTGCTGAATTGTTGGGCGTCTTCCCCGCAACCTCACTAGTGTGTTAATCGGTTAATCGGTTACTCTACTTGCCAGTGCTGACAGGCCGTATGGTTTCTGCGTCTCACCCTTCTGGCTGTCGGTAAGACGTACTGCGTCAATTTAGTTCTGCCAACGGTTGGTATTTTCGCTGTCACACTAGTCCTGCAGCGGCATTCAGTACTGCTCAGTAGTGCTATTGTGTTCTGCCGCAGTGGCCGACATTTCCATTTACTGATTTTGTGAGTACATTATATACATATTTATATATATCTTTGTTCGTGTACCCTTTACTGGATCTACAGGCTGGTACAGAGCATTACCTCCCTTCAGACTTTTAAAATTTCCCCTCGTTTTAACGTATTTTGTTGGTTAAAACATGTCTAAATTTCAACATTGTTTCTTAACAAATGTATATTAAATAATTTGACCTTAAAGCCCTAGTCCGTCTCAAATGGTTTACAGAACGATTTAAATCTTCTCATGAAAAAATCAGCTCTAACACGTGCAATAGCATTTAATAGCATCAAATGACACAGTTCGTTTGAATGGCTATCTAGCTCGCGTAAACCACACACCTGTTTTCGTGGTTTATCTATGTCACTGAGCCATCGTGAACTCAAGTGATCCACTTTCCTTTTTTTCACAATTTAGTAGTCAGTTTGTGATTTCAATGCGACTCGCTGTATCTGCAATAGTACGTTATTGTGTACCTCTGAATCTAAAACGCAACAAACGGCTGCGAGTCACACGAACTGAGCGGTGGCGATTGTCTGTTCAAAGAAACTGGCGACACGCAGAACATTCGTCTGCTACGAGAACCACGTTTTGCGGGAAAATTGGTCGTGTACAGAATGCAGTCAGTCCGCAGAGCACGCGTTGCCTCCGCAGAGCACGTGTTTAGCAACGTGATGTGTCCGCAGCCGTCCGCAAGGTTTGCTTTGTTGACGTTTGTGTTGCGGTTAGCTGCGTGTTAGTTGCGGTTGTCTGCGTTTGTGGCACGTTCACTCAGCGGACTCGTCACGGATAGTAGCACATGGTTAAAGTATACGTGTGCATCCGCGGTTGACTGGCGGTCTGAACACGTATTGACAGCGGTCTACGCGGACTACTTGCGCAATGCTGCGGATAACGACGTTCCACCGACGTTCCCTTGCGTACTTAAGGCGGCGCTCTGCAGTCTTCCAGCCATTCAAACCACTTCATCATGACCAGAAAACGCAGAGGAAGTGGCTCAATGTCTGGCAGATGTGCATTTTCTCTCCACGATCTTGGGATGAACTCATTACTGGCGTTTTACCCGTGCAAAGTCGGCGTAAAACCGCGATCGTCCGCTGCGATCCGCAATGTCCGCACTTGACACGGCGTCTGCACGCCGACTGCACGCAGCCATCCGTTGACAGACCGCCGCCATCCGCGGTGTTATCCGCCAGCAGCGAATCCTCGGTCAACACGGCGACAGCACGCAATCAAAACGTAGCTGTCCGCGTTTCACACGTGCACCGTTGTTTATCTTCACGTCCGCAGTATTTTTCCTGCGGCGGTCCGCGGATCGCCGTCCGCAGCTATCCGCAGTCTTGTTTGCGGCAATGTGAAAGGGGCTGAGATTAACAATTCAGTCAATCAAATGCACTGAAAAGGGAAATACGTCCGGTTTTCTTCAGTCTTCATTTCCATTTCAGCCTTCATTATTAAACAAGGGGGGTGTGACAGAGAGACATAGAGAGACAGGGACAGAGATAGATAGACAGAGAGCATAAGAGAGGATAATTTGAAAAAAGCCCCCAAACACACACACTCTCGCGCAAACACACACACACACACACACACACACACACACACACACACACACACACACAAAAGTTAAAGAGATACAAATGTTGTCTTTGTGTGTACAACATTTATGAGAACTGGAACATGTACATCTCTTTAACTTTCCCCCCTAGAGCTAGGCCTGTGAAACAAAACATCTATCAGCATGTCTTGAACATGTCTGCAAAAGTTCAAACCATTCTGATGAATAGTTTTAAAATTAAGTGAACTAACATGTTTTGAATCATCGCTTTGCTGTTTTACATTTAGTCAAGTTTTGACTAAATGTTTTAACATAGATGGGGAATCGAAACGAGGGTCGTGGTGTATGTGTGTCTGTCTGTGTGTGTGTGTGTGTGTGTGTGTGTGTGTGTGTGTGTGTGTGTGTGTGTGTGTGTGTGTGTGTGTGCGTGTGCGTGTGTGTGTAGAGCGATTGAGAGCAAACTACTGGACTGATCTCCATGAAACTTTACATGAGAGTTTCTAAGTATGATATCCCCGGAGGTTTTTATCGTTTTTTGGATAAATGTCTTTGATGACGTCATATCCGGCTTTTTATCAAAGTTGAGGCCGCACTGTCACGCCCTCATTTTTCGATCATATGGATTGAAATTTTGGTCATGCAATCTTCGACGAAGGCCGGACTTTAGTATTGTATTTTAGTTCGGAGGCTTAAACATTAGTAAATGCGTTTGGTCATTAAAAATCTGAAAATTGTAAATAAAATATTTTTTTTATAAAACGATCCAAAAATAAAGTCATCTTAATCCTCATCGTTTTTTAATTCCAAAAACATATTAATATGTCATATTTGGATTATAACCCAGCTCTAAAAATTAAATATATGAAAATTATGATAAAAATTAAATTTCCGGAATCCATTTAAAAACAATTTCATTGTCTTCCTTGTTGGCGCCTGATTCCAAAAACATATAGATATGATATATTTAAATTAAAAACAAGCTCAGAAAGTTAAAAAGAACAGAGATACAGAAAAGCGTGCTATCCTGCTCAGCGCAACCAGTACCGCGCTATTCTGGCTAGTCAATTTCACTGCCTTTGCCACGAGCGATGGACTGACGATGCTACGAGTATACGGTCTTGGTGAGAAGGAAAAAAATGCAGTGCGATCAGTTTCATTCTGTGAGTACGACAGCTTGACTAAATGTTGTATTTTCGCCTTACGCGACTTGTTTTCATTTTCTATTTTGTACTCAGCCAATCTAAAAGCAAATTGTTTTGGATCATATACTATTGAAGCAATTGCACAACAAACAGTTCTGTTTCAAGACTGTTGTGGTCAAATGACGTGAAGAGAAAATGGTAGCTCCTAGCCTTAGGTTGTCCTGTTTTCGTCACGGCCCGGATTTGAACTTTTGACCCACGAATCACAAGTCAAGTGGTCTACCAACTGAGCTACCGGGTAATCAGGTACATCTGAATTTTTACATCGACGGTTTGACCACACAGAATAATATGACGATAAACAAGGCGTGCAAGCACACACACACATTCCTCCGAAAGCGACGTATGGCTGCCTAAATGGCGGGGTAAAAACGGTCATACACGTAAAAGCCGTGGGAGTTTCAGCCCATGAACGAACAAACAAACGCACACACACACACACACACACACACACACACACACACACACACGCGCGCATATCTACACCCTCACACTCACATACACACAGACAGACAGACACCACACACACACACACACACTCAGACACATAGCACACACACACACACAGCCCGACACACACACACACACACACACATAGCACACACACACACAGCCCCACACACACACACACACACACACACACACACACACTCACATAGCGACTTTTCATTTTAACTGACAGTAGCTTGGGGGGGGGGGGTGTTACCGTGCTATTACTCACATAAGTAAACAAAACTATGCAATTGGTCTAGTAAATGAAGTATACTATAGGTGCTTTAAAATGGTAAAAGACTCTCCTGACACTAAACAAACCCACTTTCACAGTCTTTTATTACAGATTTTATGCCATTTACATATTTTCAATTAACACAACTTTTGATTTATTTGGATGGGACATATTGGTCTAATTTATGGCAAAATGAAACGCCAGAATCAATCAATCAATCAATATGAGGCTTATATCGCGCGTATTCCGTGGGTACAGTTCTAAGCGCAGGGGTGTGTTTTTTTAAAAGTTTTTTTTATGCAATTTATATCGCGCACATATTCAAGGCACAGGGATTTATTTATGCCGTGTGAGATGGAATTTTTTTACACAATACATCACGCATTCACATCGGCCAGCAGATCGCAGCCATTTCGGCGCATATCCTACTTTTCACGGCCTATTATTCCAAGTCACACGGGTATTTTGGTGGACATGTGTATCTATGCCTATACAATTTTTCCAGGAAAGACCCTTTTGTCAATCGTGGGATCTTTAACGTGCACACCCCAATGTAGTGTACACGAAGGGACCTCGGTTTTTCGTCTCATCCGAAAGACTAGCACTTGAACCCACCACCTAGGTTAGGAAAGGGGGGAGAAAATTGCTAACGCCCTGACCCAGGGTCGAACTCGCAACCTCTCGCTTCACAGCGCAAGTGCGTTACCACTCGGCCACCCAGTCCACCCAGAACTGATGTGTAAGGCGCCAGATGTTTCTTTTTATCTCTTACTACCAAACCACCCTCCGACCTATTGCCACAGAAATAACACCATTCTCGCTTGCCTTCGACGCGTTTTGATATGTTACTGTCACAGAAGTTAAAGTTTAAAAAAAAAAAAAGCAGAGATAACATTTCAGACCTTTTAAACAACATTTTGAATGGACTAAATGGCAACTAGGCCATTTTGCTTACTGATATGAAAGAACAGTGTGTGTAGGTGCGTGGTGCCGTTTATCCGGAGCTCAACGAAACAGCAGCAATCAGGTACGTCTGGATTTTCACATCGATAGCTTAACCACACATACAGCAAGGCGTGCAACCACACACACACACACACACACACACAGACACACATACACTGACACACATACACTGACACACACACACACACACACACACACACACACACACACACACACACACACACACACACACACACAGCGATCATGCTTCATTCCTTCTAAGTTGCCTACGAAATAGTAACTTCTGACACAGTCATCGATGTCATCTAAAGCGCTAGCCTTTTACTATTCTTTTGTTCACGGTGTGTCAACTGATTCCGGCTCTACCGTTCGTACGCTGGATGTTTTCGTTCATACGGCGTCATTTTCGGCACTTGGTCGAGGAAAACAATTGCGGTAAATCGTGTGGGCAGCGCACTTTCGTGATAATGCAAGAATTAGGTAGCAAATTGATTGGTAGCAAAATTGATACATGTGCACATTCAAAAAATACCACAGTGTTTAAATCTGTATAGGAGGGTAGAAAATGAACCATACGAGGTCATCTCACTTGTACTACACCTTACTTAGTCTACCTGATCAGATGCAAATTGCAGCGTTTTTTGTCATGATACTCCTAAAAAAAAAGGACGCAAAAAGTCCCGTTTTTGACCGCTCTTGCGATCGACACCTGCAGCAGTAGGAATATCATAGCACACGAAATACGCAAGGTAGCTAAACAAAACAATGTGTTCAGGGTAAATAATTGATTTGACTTTCTTCTCGTATGTAAAAGTTGCAAAGTTTTGCCTAATGTGTTTTTTGTCGATTTTTCATACGGCCCTTTCGTTTTTGTCTGGTCGATTTTGAGGGTACCCTTATTTGAGCGGCGGTCACGGGATCCCTGTAAAAAAAATCTTTAATTCAAAAGGTGGTCCTGATAGTTAAGTGAACGGCCTTAACTGGCATATAAAGTTTTAATGAAATGACACTGGAATTAATGCTTTAATTGGGGTTCGACATTTGTTGCAATACATTTTTGGCCAAGTTTATGACGTCTTCATGTGATATACGATCGGATGTTCCATTGCTGTATTGTAAGCATAGACACTTGGTCTGAGAACCTTGAAGAACGCCAGCGGGCCAAAAATTTGGAATCAAAAGATGAGTTTTCGAGCTGTCATTAGGGACGTTGCAGGGAAGACGCCCGACAACTCAGCACGACGACAAGTGACAGTGACCTTCTTTTTACATTTAGTCAAGTTTTGACTAAATGTTTTAACATAGAGGGGGAATCGAGACGAGGGTCGTGGTGTGTGTGTGTGTGTGTGTGTGTGTGTGTGTGTGTGTGTGTGTGTGTGTAGAGCGATTCAGAGTAAACTACTGGACCGATCTTTATGAAATTTTAAACGAGAGTTCCTGGGTATGATATCCCCAGACGTTTTTTTCATTTTTTTGATAAATGTCTTTGATGACGTCATATCCGGCTTTTTGTAAACGTTGAGGCGGCACTGTCACACCCTCGTTTTTCAATAAAATTGATTGACATTTTGGCAAAGCAATCATCGACGAAGGCCGGACTTCGGTATTGCATTTCAGCTTGGAGGCTTAAAAATTTATTGATGACTTTGGTCATTAAAAATCTGAAAATTGTAATTAAAATTATTTTGTTACAAAACGATCCAAAATTACCTTCATCTTATTCTTCATTATTTTATGATTCCAAAAACATAAAAATATGTCATATTCGGATTAAAAACAAGCTCTGAAAATTAAATATATAAAAATGATGATTCAAATAAAATGTCCAAAATCGATTTAAAAACATATTCATCTTATTCCTTGTCGGTTCCTGATTCCAAAAACATATAGATATGATATGTTTGGATTAAAAACACGCTCAGAAAGTTAAAACGAAGAGAGGTACAGAAAAGCGTGCTATCCCGCTCAGCGCGACCATTACAGCACTATTCTGGGCCCGTATGCATGAGGAGGAAGTCAGCAACACTGGAAGTAGAGGCCTCTTTCGGAAGTGGGAACTCCCGAATTTGCCTGAATGTTAGGAGAAGAATAAATGATTATGTTGAACTTCTTTTTTCTTCTTTTTACATTTAGTCAAGTTTTGCCTAAATGTTTTAACATAGAGGGAGAATCGAGACGAGGGTCGTGGGGGTGTGTGTGCGTGTGTGTGTGTGTGTGTGTGTGTGTGTCTGTCTGTCTGTGCGTGTGTGTGTGTGTGTAGAGCGATTCAGACCAAACTACTGGACCGATCTTTATGAAATTTTACATGAGAGTTCCTGGGAATGATATCCCCGGATGTTTATTTCGTTTTTTCCATAAATACCTTTGATGACGTCATATCCGGCTTTTTGTAAAAGTTGAGGCGGCACTGTCACACCCTCATTTTTCAATCGAATTGATTGAAAATTTGGCCAAGCAATCTTCGACGAAGGCCGGACTTCGGTATTGCTTTTCAGCTTGGTGGCTTAAAAATTATATAATGACTTTGTCATTAAAATCTGAAAATTGTAAAGAAAATAATGTTTTTATAAAACGATCCAAATTTACGTTCATCTTATTTTTCATCATTTTCTCATTCCAAAAACATATAAATATGCTATATTTGGATTAAAAACAAGCTCTGAAAATTAAATATATAAAAATTATGATCAAAATTAAATTTTTGAAATCAATTTAAAAACACTTTCATCTTATTCCTTGTCGGTTCCTGATTCCAAAAAAATATAGATATGATATGTTTGGATTAAAAACACGCTCAGAAAGTTAAAACGAAGAGAGGTACAGAAAAGCGTGCTATCCTTCTCAGCGCAACTACTACCCCGCTCTTCTTGTCAATTTCACTGCCTTTGCCACGAGCGGTGGACTTACGATGCTACGAGTATACGGTCTTGCTGAAAAATTGTATTGCGTTCAGTTTCATTCTGTGAGTTCGACAGCTTGACTAAATGTTGTATTTTCGCCTTACGCGACTTGTTTTCTTTTTTTTATCTCGGTTGCATGCAGGCAGCTTCAATCCTTTTTTTTTTTTTTTTCTCCGGGGAGTATCCCTCTTTATTAATCTTTATTTTTCTTTTCTTTTTGGCTGCTTTTTTTTGTTAATGTTTCTACTTTAAATGTACCTATATCGTTAACAATACTATTTCTAAATGTATTTTAAACAACTTTTCTATATAACAATTCCCTTTCAGAAATGCATAATTATAATATCCAGAGGGGAACCATATCTATAAATACCAACACACATTTTGGCTATCACTATCAAATAATTCACATAACTTATTATATTATTGCCTTAAAACTTTGTGAATTTTCAAACACGCCCAAAAACTTCCTTTAAGGTAATTTTTAATAATCATATTGTATTTACAAATCACTTTATCCTCAACGCATTTCCAAATGAACATAATTTTTGGGCACAAAAAAACAACCAAAAAAAACAATTTCGTTCTCACAATAAGTAAAACAATTACTGTATGTTGAACTTGTGTTTAATAATTTTATATCGGTAAAACTGTTGGACAAACATAGATTGGTTATAGGGAAAATTTGGGTTACTGGTAAAGTTTAAAAGGAAGAACATTATTCAGTAGACCGTAAATAACTAAGTTTAGTGACTTGTTCCTTATTTATTGGGGAAATGTCTGTCAAGAAGTTTAGAAAAGACAATACTGTTCATCGGTGTTTTAATTTGTTTTCCCTCGTTAATTTTTGATTTCGATGGCGATGCATGGTTATGTACAGTTGAAAGTCAAGATTGGATTTTTTTTGAAAGCATAGTACAGTTTCTTTACGCATTTAAAAAAAAAGAACACAGAGGCAAAAACCGGTTGTTGCAGTCTGAATGCAATCGAGGTTAATAAAAAAAAAATATATATATATTTAGCTCCCAGCGGCACTTGAACTCAGAACGTCGGATCGAAATTCCGAATCTGTAACCACTGCACTATGCTACTCGTCTGGAAAACGCACGATGCAAAGATGTGTTATCAGTTATTCATTCGTGGTAGTTTGAAAGCTCACCATCCTCGATGAATGACTCGAGCACGTTTTTTTCGGTCAGTAAATGATCGTACTGTCGGTTTTGAGCCCCTCTGTTTCAAGCTTTTCACCTAACTTAAACAAGAATGTCACAGTTCGTGTCTATGGTGCAAGGTAGCCGACCGTCTCATTGTAGCTAAGTTACGACAGTTGCTCGATTGACGCATTTCACGTCTTCGATATTGTGTCTGAGCTTATTTCCCAATGAGCTGCCTTTAAAACCGGAATGTCATGCAATTGTTGTATGCGTTGGAGTTTTTTGTTTATAGATGGGTAAGGACCTTTAAGATGCGATATCGTCGTATAAATGATGAAATTAACTTTGAAAGTGGGAACTTCGGAAGCAAAGTTGCCAGCTACTCGGTATGCACGTGCTAACTTGAACGCCGAAGTCCTGAGGTCAAGGTCGAGGAAATTGGGGGAATCCCAATTAGTGCGCATGCGTTTGTAAACGGTAGGCTTGGCGACCAGAAGAAACAAATCTCATCGCGAGTTCGTAAATGGGCGAACGTTGATCGCGCTGTAGCTTTTACTATAGTTGTTGTGTTTGACTGGTTGAACGAAATGGTCTGTTCAAAGCTGTGATGATTGTCTTGAAATTGAATGACTGTCTGTAATAATGATTTTGTTGACCAGAATGTTGGGGAGAATAAAACATTTTTTGTTTATGTGGTAGCGAAGTCGGTTATGTTAAACGTCTTTTGTTTTAATGATTGTGTATCGGTAAAACTGTTTTAGACAAAATAGGTTGGTTAGAGCGAAAGTTTTGGGTTACTGGTAAATTTAAAAGGCAGAACTCAAGTTTTTTGGGAATCAAGGTGTAATGAAAAGAAGATAAGTTCAGTAACTTTCATATTAATTGGGAAAGTGTGTGTCCACAGTTTTTCAAAATAATAATAATAATAATAATAATAATAATAATAATAATAATAATAATAATACGAATATTTGGAACGCGCACATATCTCACCAACAGGCGACTCAAAAGATAAATTGTTTTACTTATGTGTTTGTAAATTATGTCTGTCCTCTTTAATTGTGAACAGGATGTATGTTTATGTAAAGTTGAAAGTCAAGATTGGATTTGTTTTTCCTTCGCGCGTGTGTGCATGTGTGTTAGACATAGACATGGACATAGAACACTTTATTATCTCAATTACGAGAAACTCGGGTGTGGTGAATCACAATAAACAACATAAAACGTAAGAAAATAAATAAAATATCGAGGCGGCAATAATCAGCTCATAATAGTGTGTTTGTGTGTGGGGGTGGGGGTGGGGGTGCACACACACACACACACACACACGCACGCACGCACACACACAGGCAGGCAGGCACTCGCACAAATACATACAAACACTTTCACACACACACGCACACGCACGCACACACACACACACAATCACACAAACTCACCCCCCACCCACCCACACACACATGTGCGCGCGTGCATGCAAACAAACGAATGAATGAACAGACGCACTCCTACACACGCACGCACACAAACACACACTCACACACACACACACGCACACTCTCACACAAACACACTCACACATGCACACAAAGACGTCCATTTACATAGAAACACCCCCTCCTATAAGCGGGGATGAAAGAGTGGCGGCCAGTGACCCAGAACGAACAAAAGTCAAAGTTGGCAACTCAGGTTTGTATTCAGGGAAATTTACACGAAATGCACGCACGAGATACGACTTTTCTTTCTATTTTCTCTCTTTGGGACTTTCATTTGTGTTCGATCGGTTTGATATGAAAAACCGAAGAAAAGCCAGGGCTATTTTGCACTGAGACATTTTGGAAGTAGCGTGTTTACTCCTGGGTTTCGCTGTAGTACAATTACCCTCACTTACTTCCTCGCTTGCTTCAAAAGTAAGCTCTTTTTCCATCCCATGCATGCGAAATTGAGGATGTACTTCCGATGTCGCTCAAAACGTTGGAAGTTGTCGCAAACTACCATCAATTATTTCCTCGCTTTGCTTCGAAGTAAGCCCTTCTTCCGGCCCATGTATTCAAAAGTGAGGCAAGTTCTTTCAATGTCACTCAAAACTTCAGGGCCAGTATGCATAAACTGGAAGTCAGAAACACTGGAAGTAGAGGCCTCTTTTGAAAGTGGGAACTCCCGAAGTTAACTTTCTAACTGTTCCCTGTGCATGAACGCCGTAGTGCTGACTTCGAGAGTATTCGGTCAATGTCGCGAAAATTGGGGGAATCCCAACTAGTACATGCGTTTGTTGACGGTAAGCTTGGCGACCAGAAGAAACAAGTCTCATCGCGAGTTCAAAAGGGCGAACGTTGAGCGCGCTGTAGTACTAACAGCGTTATTGCTGTTGTTTTTTGAATGGTTAAACGAAAGGGTCGGTTCAAACCTGTGATGTTGTCTTGGAATCGAATGACTGCCTAGCTATGACAATGACTTTGTTGACCTGAATGTTAAGGAGAAAAATAAATGATTATGTTAAACTTTTTTCTCCTTTTTTTTTTAATCTCAGTTGCATGCAGGCAGCTTCAACCCTTTCTTTTTTGCCTCTTTTGTTTTTGTTTTTTCGTTGTTGGTTTCTTTGTTGTTATCGGGGAGCATCCGTCTTTATTGATCTTTTTTTCTGTTCTTTTTTCCTGCTTTTAGTGAGCGAGTTTTAGCGTCAACTAAGGTGACTCGAGTCGAACCGGAGGTCGCAAAAACTCGGTCCGGTACGACTGGAGTGACGTCACCGGTTAACCAACTTTCAACCTTGCTTCCTGCGTAGGGTCTCTCCAGTTCCAAGATGGCTGCCAAGGCGAGGTGAGAAACTTCTGCAAATATTTTTTGACAAAGTTACGGATTGTGAGAAGACATTTGTTGTAAATCACTTAGCCTTTCAAAAATTAAGGATACTGGGTTGGATACTGTCTTGGTTTTAATGCATTTTATTTTAGCAGTGATGTTTATTTTGGGAAGAAATGAGGTCAACAGGAGTTTGGGTGCGATTTCGGCTCAAATGTACTTTAGCGCCCTGAACTTTTACCCGGCTGTTTTGCGCTCGATTTTCACGCTCACTTCTTCATTGACGTTCGAATCGATAGTTCGATGTTTTGGCATTACATTCACATCAACAATAAAACAGTACTGCTTGTTCATCATCGTCGTCCATCAACTCTCCACAACAGTAAATCCGTAACGCGCTTGTCGCCATCTTGTTGCAAGGGGCGCGACTGGACACAACCCAACAGCGTTTCCGCGAAGAAAAAAACCAGACATGCGCAGTGACCCTACCGTAGCTCAACCCTGTTCCTCGCGAAAACTCGCTCTATATTGATGTACAGTTGAAAGTCAAGATTGGATTTGTTTTAAAGCATAGGACAGTTTCTTTACGCAATTAAAAAAAATGAACACAGAGACAAAAACCGGTTGTTGCAGCCTGAATGCAATTGAGGCCTATAAAGAAAAAGATTAATAAAAAAAATAATAAAAAAACTTTTGCTCTCAGCGGCACTTGAACCCAGAGCGGCGAATCGAATTTCCGAATCCGTAACCACTGCACCATGCTACTCGTGTGAAAAGTGCGTGATGAAAGATGTAATATGAGTTATTCAGTCGTGATGGTTTGAAAGCTCGCCACCTTCGCCGAATGACTCGAGCACGTTTTTTTCGGTTAGTAACTGATCGAACTGTCGCTTTTGAGCCACTCTGTTTCAAGCATTTCACCTAAATTAAACAAGAATGTCACAGTTCGTGTCTATGGTGCAAGGTAGCCGACCGTCTCATTGTAGCCAAGTCCACGTCTTCGATATTCTGTCTTAGCTCATTTGCCAATGAGCTGCCTTAAAAACAGGAATGTCCTGCAATTGTAGTATGCGTTGGAGATTTCTTTTGGATAGGTAAGGACCCTTAAGAAGCGATATCGTCGTATAATGATGTCAAGTGAGAGACCCTGCAAATTAACATTGAAAGTGGGAACTTCGGAAGCAAAGTTGCCAGCTACTCGGCATGAAAGCCGAAGTAGTGACTTTGAGAGTTCTGAGGTCAAGGTCGAGGAAATTGGGGGAATCCCAATTAGTGCGCATGCGTTTGTAAACGGTAGGCTTGGTGACCAGAGGAAACAAATCTCATCGCGAGTTCGTAAAATTGATGGGCGAACGTTGATCGCGCTGTAGCTTTTACTATAGTTGTTGCTTCTGCCTGGTTGAACGAAAGGGTCGGTTCAAAGCTGTGATGATTGTCTTGAAATTGAATGATTGTCTATAATAATGATTTTGTTGACCAGAATGTTGGGGAGAATAAAACATTGTTTGTTTATGTGGTAGCGAAGTCGGTTATGTTAAACCTCTTCTTTTTTTTATTGATTGTGTATCGGTAAAACTGGTTTGGACAAAATAGGTTGGTTAGAGCGAACGTTTGGGTTACTGGTAAATTTGAAAAGGCAGAAATCAATCAGTGTTTGGGGAATCAAGATATAAGGTGTAGTGAAAAGAAGATAAATTCAGTGACTTTCATATTAATTGGGAAAATGTGTGTCCGAATTTTTGCAAAAGATAAATTGTTGTACTTTGGTATTTGTAAATTTTGTTTGTCCTCGTTAATTGTGAACAGGATGTATGTTTATATAAAGTTGAAAGTCAAGATTGGATTTGTTTAGCCTACGCGCGTGTGTGCATGTGTGTTAGACATAGACATAGACATATGTGGTGGAGCGCATGCGGGTGTTGGCAATTACAAGCGAGAGAGGGAGAGAATACACAAACAATAAAAGTTCGATGAATGCATTGAATAATGTTCTCTGTCCTCTTTTATTGCATAACACTCACGCACACAATCACCAAGCATTTAAAATAAAAGTTAAAAATAGGTTCGTCAGACTAATGCTACTTTTCCAATAAACACTTTCAACACTTCAGCACTCAAATCCAAAGTAGCTTGAGGCAAATCTCTACTACGAAAAAGTTCTGTTGCCCCAACACTATAAAGTCACTAGTGTGTGCTCTACCAACACACAACACGCTAATAACCACGCTATAATAAACACGCTAATAAACACGGTAGTAAACACGGTAGTAAACACGGTAGTAAACACGGTAGTAAACACTACCTTTAAGAAAAACACGCTAATAAACACGGTAATAACCACTACCTAGAAGAAAAACACGTTAATAAACACGCTATCCCACCAAGAGTCCGCTCGGCTGGGAAAACAAAAAGTAAAAGCAAAGTCAGTAATTACCGAAACGTCAACGACAATTCATATCAAAATATCATCTCACACAGTCATCAACACCACAATTACAATCATTCAAGTTCCAGTATTAAAATACATCATGCATGTTTGGTTTTCTCAATCTTATCATTGGCCTTCTCTTCTGTTGTTAGTTACACATCATTTTATTACAGCTGTCAATTTCCAGACAAAACAATAGTTTTTACCACAACAGGCCATTTAGCCAAATCCAATATTGGTCCGAGAGGGGACCAACTTCCTGTGCTTGCTGAGATCTAATTCCAACACATTTACATGAAGAAAGAAAAATCAAATCATTGTGCCAATTCCAAAGAAAGTGTACCGATAACAAAAGGTCTATTCTCACCTGGTCTACATCATCTCTGTACACGAAACACTCCCTGGTTCACAACAGCATTCAAAATCCAGGACATCAGCCATCACACACTCCATCACTGGATCAGTCCAGTTGGTACACACCAACATTACACAGACAGTTTCACTTCCCAAATGCACAAAATCCACAATGCATAATTCAATCAAATTCCGGCAAAGCTTGACATGCTTTTCTCTGCCAGTAGCAGGTCACAAGTGCGCGTTTGTTTCAACGTTGGGCGAGTTCATTACAACTTTTACTCATTTTAGTCGGGAAAAGGGGAAGGGGGGAGAGGGCCCTATATGACGCTGCTTGATTATGCGTCACCAACCCAAACATTATTTTATCAATACGATCTAAACTAATTTAACTTATTAAAAACAAAACTAAACATTCCCCATTCAGGATTATTCAAACAAATGCATAGTCTGTGTGTTTTCATTCAAATCGAACACGCAGACGTAACCAATAGACACAAGCTGACACCCCTGTCTATGAAATGACGAAACCCTGAAACCTACGTCATACCTATGATAACAGCCTATGACGTAATACAGGCGCTAGAAATAATAATTCTATTGACACAGTCACACAATGTCAATACAGATTTCTCTCACTCACCACACATAGAACACTGTATTATCTCAATTACGAGAAACTCGGGTGTGGTGAATCATAACAAACAACATAAAACGTAAGAACATCAATAAAATATCGAGGCACAAATACTCAGCTCATAATAGTGTGTGGTAAGGGGGGATGGGGGGTGCACACACACATACACACACACACACACACACACACACACACACATGTACGCACGCACACACACACACACACGCGCACGCAAACAAACGCACAATTATACCCGCACGCAAGCACACACAGGCAGGCAGGCACTCGCAAAAATACATACAAACACGCACACACACACACACACACACACCCCTCCCCACACACATACATGTGCGCGCGTGCACGCAAACAAACGAATGAATAAACGGACGCACAACTACACATGCACGCACGCACGCACGCACGCACACACACACAAACACACACACACACACACACACACACTCTCTCTCACACACACACACACACACACACCCTCTCTCACACACACACACACACACACACACAGACACACACACACACACGCACACTCTCACACGCACACTCTCACACAAACACACATGCACACAACGACGCCCATTTACATAGAAACACCCCCACCTATTCACGACTGTCCGACCTTGACATTGTAGCTAGGGTCATGTGGGCGTTGGCATCATTGTCCAATCAGAAATAGTCAATGATCATCTCCTCAGTGTGTTCCGGTCCGGAACGCAAAACAGTTTGTGCGGAAAAAGAGAACGTGGTTTGACAACTAAAGGGCATTTTGATCGGCTCGCACTACAGCATCGTTCAAATGTGGGAGAATGACACATCTGACAAATAGCCAGTGGTTACCAACATGAGAAACTGGGGATAGGAATCGTAATCCGTATGTAAGTTTGAAGCGGCCCTGACGCTGTTTGTACGTCAATCCGAAGAGAAGCTATCGTACTAGGCCCTAGGTGACATTTCGTCAAGTTCCACTCCCAGTTTGCCGACTCTATGGCCCTCCCCCCCGCCAAACTGCTGCACCCGGTGGCAGGGAAAGCAGTTCGACTTAAGGTGACTGCAGGGCAAGTTCAATTTTTCAAGCTAAAAATAAATGTTCTACTACCTTGTCAGTCTAGATCTGGAACTCATGAAACAGCACTATTCAAATCCCCATAAAGTGAGCTGGTGTTTTTCTAGATCTAAGCATCGACCGAATTCAATAGAAATGTTCCTTGCATGGCATAATTATTTACCTAAATCTGTTATTAAGTTTGTTGAAAATCAAAGTATTCGTTTTTTGTTTGTTCGCGTGTCTGGTTTTTGCTTAGTCGATTAGCTTACACGATGTGTGGCTTTTTATTTTGTAAGGGTGGTTTAGCATGTATAAAATGAGACCTAGACCACATACGCCATGAAAGTAGAGTTCCCCGTTCAATACCAAGATTGCCAGTATTGATATTCAGACAACTTTTGGATAAATGTGTGGGGCTGTGGTGTTGCAGTGGTAGATTGTTTGCACGGGTATGTAGGTAGGTACGTGTACATCCGTGTGCTTTTGTGCAGGCATTTGTGAAGCAGGAACATGCAACATTTTTGACAAACATCAGGGTTGTGTGTGTGTGTGTGTGTGTGTGTGTGTGTGTGTGTGTGTGTGTGTGATAAAACCAACTAAGCTTACATCCAGCACAAAAAGCTTCAGCTCTACTTCACCAGTCAAAGACAAACGCATTGTTTTATTCAGCTTTTGACACATATATTCACTCGATCAGAATCGAACCCTCTTCGTGAATATTTTATTTCAGAAAAAAATAACATATTGATTCTACACAACAAATGGTATTGCTATATGCTATGAGTATGAACGATGAAGACTAGCAACCGAGACAGATGAGGCATCAAGTTTCTTAGCCTTTTAGCCTCTTATGTTGCATACATGTCATTTGTTTTTAATTTTTATCTCCTGATAACTGACCAGAAAGGTACGTACAAACATCGATTCTGCAACTACCTCGTAAACTTTTCGATCGCTAATACACCAGAACTTGATACAGTATGCAACACCAAAGAAACTACCTTATGTACAGTGTTTGGCAACACTCACAGGCTTGATTACCTGTTGCATTGAAACGACAGAAGGAATTAAAAGACTATGTAACTGAGAGGAACCGATGTATTTAAGTTCAGAACGAAGCCGTTTCTGCCTCGGAGCCTGTATCTCATGCTATGGAGCCACTAGAAGAGAAATGTCTGGCGTAGTTTGACCCAACAGACAGAGAAGTCAAGGGGGGTAATCTATCGACAGCAGTTGTATTGCTGGTTTGTATTTGATCTTACAAACCATTCTTATTAACTTGTATAAATAGTTTATCGCTTCAGTAAACACTCATCTATTTTGAAGATTACGTAATTTTCAACAACAAAAATTTAAAAAAATTCGCAAATCAATATTTCACGCAAATTTTACTGATCCGCAAACAATTTTGCATGAACAAGTGTTATGTTAGGGAGAGAGTACGAGTGCGTAGTTAGACATATTTTGAGTGGAGTAGCAAAAATGCTTTAGCCATGATTGTACTAATTATGTTTTTGAACTGCTTAGCGGAGATTTCCAGATCAATCATACGGCGGTGAAAGACTGGTCTCTAGTACGGTCTATACTTACAAAATATAAAAATAAACAAACAAACCAACACAAAAAAGGTTTGTGTTGCACGTAGGATTTAAGTATTTAATTGAATAGAAAAGGCAACATCGGAATAAAAACAAATCTCGTGGTTCTCTTGTCAAGGAGTATGCACAGAATATGAAAGAAGATTGTGGAGTAGGCTGCTTTCTATTCTACTGCTCTAAATTAGCAAGAGGCAAGCTTTACAATGCTATTCACACTAGGATGCAAAGCATTCAGTGCTAAAGCTCTCAAATCACAATAGTTACAAGACAAAACACACTTCTTGGGGCTACAAGAAATGTTAATATTTGTAAGCACACAATTGGACACATTTTTGTAAATATTTTTTATTGCCTCCCTTGAATAAAACTTATTAAAAAAAATATTCTGAGAAAAAAAGTTATACTTAAAAGCAAAGCTATCAAGAAATAGGTAGACAACCCGTGTAGATACCTTTATTCTTAAGACATTTTATTTTTGGAGGATGTCACTATGCAATTTTACAGATTTAAAAAAAAAAAAAGCTTTAGATGATCTCCCTTGAACAAAAATTTCTTGTTTTTACTATGTGTTAGTTTTAAGGGTATATAGAAGAACAATAAAGAAAAAATGCTTCAAATTGACATGGACGTATTTACAATTTAATTAAACAAAATGTTTCAAATTATCTGATAATGAAATTCTACATTAAAATTAAAGCAGATCTAGGGACTTGTGCACAACATAAAACATAAGGAACTATGATCTGCATTGCTTGTTATGATGATAATGGCTGGCACCTGTCGACCGACTTGCACGCCATAATTCTATATGTTTTACTATGCGCCCTGCATGTCAATGGTCTTTCTCTGGGTGGCTCGATTCTGAGGAGATAAAGAAAATGCATTTAGTGCAAGCAGTACATAATGACAACACACATACAATTACTTAAAGCAGCTGCTGGTTTCAGAGTATTTAGTTAAAGGCCCACCCCAACTTGTTTGCCTCAATGTCGCAGATTTGGTCAGACTTTCACAATGAGTAAGATAACAAATTTAACAATGTTTTGATTTAAAAAAAATAGTATTCATTTTTGTTGTTTTCGGCCCCATTCACTGGGAATCTTACTCAAGGACAAGGATTTTTCTTAGGAATATTTGTATGTGAAGCTTCCAAGCCCTAGCTTCAGAAACGACCAAGAAACCCTCAATAATGGATTTTGTTGTGCATAGTGATGGCTATCCAACCGAGTGGCGGAGCACTGGTGAATCCTTTCATTCTCCTGATTGCTTGATTCTGAAATGACATTGTGGAGTTGGTAGTTATGTGAGTGTGTAGTGCCTGCTCTTCGTTGTTTAGTCGGGGGGAGGGGGGGTATTGAATCATATGATCATAAAGTAAGACTTCACTGTGATGTGCAGAGATTTAGTCAGGTACACAACATTGCTATGCTATCACGAAATTAGATGTTCTATCCTCAAGATGGGCTACACAACTACATCAGATGTGATGGTTGGGTTTTCGCAAGTCAGCAACATGTTTTGAAGTTCTCATTGGGTAATCACGGCTGACATCAAACACAGAAAAAGTGGAAAAAACATAAATCAATGAACTCACCTTCCCTGCATTGTGATACTAGCCATATGGGTCTGCCGAAGTAGCTCCTGCACATATTGAATTAAGTATTCATGTTATTGTTAGGATCACACTTTTTTCTGGTACATGTATATCAGACTGGAAAGTTTCTCAAGGCTTGAAGAATTCAAGAGCTTGCCTATTCCCAATAAAAAAACAAATTTAGTATGCAAGTATTTTCAGGGTCTCAAGGTTTTAATATGAAGTCTGTTCCTCTGGGGTCATGGAGAAACAAATTACAAATGAGAACATACTGTTACACAACAAATTCCGACCAATTTAGGACACACCATAACATAACTCACAAACAAACAACAGCAATACAATAATTAGTCTGCAAATACCTAAACGTCGTTCACACTAGGTATACAACAATAACAAGAAGGGCAAAGCCCATACGACTCACATGCTTTACACATTTTTCCTACCAAAATACATGTGACCTTGACCCAAGGTCAAGGTCATCCAAGGTCATGCAACACAAAGGTGTTAATTCAAGACATAGGAAGTACAATGGTGCTTATTGGCTCTTTCTACCATGAGATATGGTCACTTTTAGTGGTTCACTACCTTATTTTGGTCACATTTCATAAGGGTCAAAGTGACCTTGACCTTGATCATATGTGACCAAATGTGTCTCATGATGAAAGCATAACATGTGCCCCACATAATTTTTAAGTTTGAAACAGTTATCTTCCATAGTTCAGGGTCAAGGTCACTTCAAAATATGTATACAATCCAACTTTGAAGACCTCCTGTGACCTTGACCTTGAAGCAAGGTAAACCAAACTGGTATCAAAAGATGGGGCTTACTTTGCCCTATATATCATATATAAGTGAGGTATTGAATCTCAAAAACTTCAGAGAAAATGTGAAAAATAGCTGTTTTTTAGGTAACATTTATGGCCCCTGCGACCTTGACCTTGAAGCAAGGTCAAGATGCTATGTATGTTTTTTGGGGCCTTGTCATCATACACCATCTTGCCAAATTTGGTACTGATAGACTGAATAGTGTCCAAGAAATATCCAACGTTAAAGTTTTCCGGACGTCCGGACGGACGGACGGACGTCCGGACGGACGGACGGACGGACGGACGACTCGGGTGAGTACATAGACTCACTTTTGCTTCGCATGTGAGTCAAAAAAGCACATTCAGGCAGGTTTGACAAGTAGACCATTCCAGCTACTGTTCCAGACCAAAGGCCATGTTTCCCCTTACTCTGTGATTGTAATCATAATTATTGTTTATGAATGACTTCAGTTTTTCTAAGTAAATCTCTCGTTGTAATTACTGGTAAATGCATTATCCCAATTAAGATATCCTCACATCTAACCTGCGTAAACTTCATTTCAAGGGTTTTAATTTTTTTTTAGCTGGCCAAGAAATTATAAGCATTCCTCAATTATGTTCCTGTCAGACTCAATGAGCTAATCTTATAAAAAAAATATAAAAAAAGGTAGCATCTTATAATATTCTCACGTGAATTATAGCTAATCAGAAAACTAGTATTTAATTTTTTTTTAAACTCAAACTGAAAATACAGGCATGCAACATTATCCTTGCTGTTTTGTGATAACCCTTACCATCAACTATTCTATTTCATTTCCATCTTAACAGGCGTAGCACCTCTCTGGAAGCCAAAAGAACACTTTAAATCCACCCCCCCCCCCCCCCCCCCCCCCGTACTGAGTAAACATTGCTGTGCATATTTTTTTTTTTAAACAATGCCTGAGTCTCCAGTCACCTGTTTATGTTGTTGTCCTTGTACTTCACTTGTAGCTTAGCTGTTCAAGAAACTGTTTCTCTGATCACATGATCAAAATTCAAATACTTAATAAACCAATTTTGATTCTATTTCTTCAATAATAAGTTGAACGTCTGCATATGTAATTGCCACAATCTACAGAGTTTCTAAATAAATGCTGCAAGAAAAACCAACAGAGTGAACAGTTTGTAAATATACTAACATACCTATATTTACCTTATGACATGTGTGGTACAGTGGCTGCTAAAACGTCCGTTACACCTGTCTGCATATATATTAGGTGACAGCCCTGATGGAGACTGAAAAAAAAGTTCCTTTGTCAGTACCCTGTGTATGAGTGTGGTCGGGTATGTTCTGGAACAATTAGAGCACTCCCTATGACCATATGTTGCACGGAGGGTAGGGGGGGGGGGGGGGGGCTTTTAGAGGTGTAGTTGTTGGACTGTAGTGTAGAGGCTGATTGGCAGTGCTATGGGGTGAGGGTGGAGCTGGGGCGGAGAATATATCGTATGTAATTGAATACTAATAGTAATAAGCATGATCAGTTAGACTAGAGTTAAAAACTATGTTGATCGCCAGAGACATTACATAATGTGAAATCACAAGCATGTTACTGTACCTTTCGTTTTGCCATTGAGATTGGTAGAAGGCATTGAGTGGTGAACACAAGTTGCATTGATCACTGCATCACCATGTGGTCAATCCCCTTTGATCTGCAGATTGCACCAGCACAAACCAACACTGTGTTATGATCGTAAACAGCCCACATGGCCAATAAATCTAAGAACACAAACACTAGATAGATCTAATCGGAGAGCCTGCAAACCGAGTCATGCTTTTTAAATTCAATGAAAATCTGTCTGTCAATGAAGCAGATAGATCTATCCTTGCGATTGTTTTTGCAAGCAGATAAATGTTAGAAAGTCACTTATTCCGTTTTCATTCAACAAATTGATATTTTGCAAGATGCATTTCGTGCCAATGAGCTGAACAAACAATCAAAATCAAGCAAGTGGTACATTCTTGAAGACAAAATTCAGTCACGCAAACAAACTGAAGGGAAAAAATCTAGCTTACTGCTGTACTGATTTCGCCAAATAAATGCATTTGCATGCCGAAGTTATTCCTGCTTTGATTCCAATCATTCTAATTGATCTGAATGCAAAAAATATACGTAAACGAGCTGATCAAAATGAGTAACATTGCACCTGCCTATAGACTGTACTGCGAAAGCGAAGGTCGTCTGCAACTGGAGATTTTGAAGTCGAACAGCGTCGTTTCTTCACTCTCAGCCGTTGTCTTCATCGGAAAAGCGAAAAGCCTGACTTGCAATCTAGCGAAAGACACATTCTGTCTTTCCGTTCGGGCGTTGTTTTTGTGTACAATCTCTGAAAATGTTATTTCGAAAAAGGCGGCCGTCATTGTTTTGGGGTTTCCGCCTAGTGGTGTTTTAAACCGGTTTCAGACCGGAACACACTGAGGAGATGAGAACAAAATGGCAGCCCCCATGAAATCCGAAAGGTCACGGAAAAAAGTCGTGAATAAGCGGGGATGAAAGTGTGGTGGCCAGTGACCCAGAACGAACAAAAGTCAAAGCTGGCTGGTATTCAGGGAAATTTGCACGAAATGCACGCACGAGATACGACTTTTCCTTCTATTTTCTCTGTTTGGGACTTTCATTTGCGTTAGCTCGGTTTGATATGAATAACCGAAGAAAAGCCCTGCCCTTGTGCACTGAGAAACTTGGGAAGTAGCGTTTGTACTCCTGGGTCTCGCTGTAGTACAATTACCCTCACTTACTTCCTAGTTTGCATCCAAAGTAAGCTCTTTTTTTGCCCCATGCATGCGAAAGTGAGGATGTACTTCCGATGTCGCTCAAAACTTTGGGAGTAGTCGCAAACTACCCTCAGTTACTTTCTCGCTTTGCTTCGAAGTAAGACCTTCTTCCGGCCCATGCATACGAAAGTAAGGCAAGTACTTCCGATGTCGCGTACTTCCCCCATAAGCATACGGGCACTGGCTTGTCGATTTCACTGCCTTTGCCACGAGCGGTGGACTGACGAAACTACGAGTATGCGGTCTTGGTGAGAAAATGCAGTGCGTTCAGTTTTATTCTGTGAGTTCGACAGCTTGACTAAATGTAGTAATTTCGCCAAACTTTGCTGTTATTTTTCCACCATTAATAATGAAATCCTGCAATGTAAAATATTGATATGGTAATGTGTCTGTGCGTCTGGATTTAAGTGCTGTGCATAATGCATTATATTCAAACTGTCTGGATGGTGTATAACCCACTTTTTCACATACATCTTCAAAAGAAATAATAATACCATTTTCATTCATGACATCCTTTACAAATGAGATATTATGTTTTATAAAATATTTAAAAAATAGGCATTTATGTTTAAATTGAATATTCATATTGCTCCAAATGCATTGGTCCTTCAAATGTACTGGTTCAAAATTATACTTTTCACAGAAAACACTTTTATTGTCAAGCCAAGTTAATAACACTTGTTTCCAAAACAATGATCTGCAACTATTGAGGCCATTCATCGTTTTCGAAGATGCATTTGAGTCAAAGCACGATAAACCAATGCCCAGACATGCCAGACAATATCTTGGAATAACAGTCCAATACTTTTGTGTGGAGTTATGCAAATTAACAAGCCAGGAAATCATAAATGAGTTGTGCATATCTACTACGTTTATCATATTCAAACCACCATAATCTTTTTCTTTACACATAACTGTTCGTCTTACTTTTTCAAATGCGCGCGTATTTGAATACTTTTTCTTCCAAATAAACCTAAACAAAATGGAATTAATATGGTGTAACACATGATGAGGTACTGCCAGAAACTGGAAAATATAAACGAATTGAGATATAAGAAAGGTTTTAACAATACACATTTTACCTTGTATACTTAAATTTCTTTTTGACCAATTGGCGATTATTTGTTGTATTCGTTGAATTTTCTTTGACCAGTTTTCCTCTAAAGACGATGCGGGTATATTGTTTGGAAAAATAATTCCAACAATTTTTACTTTACGTTTCCATTTAAGACCAAAATACTGATCTGTACACAACTTTTTGAATCCTATCCACATGGCTTCCGTTTTGTTAACATTCACTTCCAAGTTGGAAAAACGTTTAAATATATTCAAAATGTATAACGCCCTTTCTAGATCTATTTTATCATGCAAAAAAGAGTGACGTCATCAGCATATAATAGCAGTTTTAGGACCGTGATTGGTGATACCTCAAAGGGTGACATAGGCAGATGGATACCCTTAATAGCTTCATCAGATCGAATCTTGTTCGCCAACATTTCAAGGGCAATAACAAAAGCCATTGGCGAGAATGGACATCCTTGACGAATGCCAGTTTCCACAGGAAATGGTTCGGATATCCACCCTGTATAATTAATACAACTTTGACTATTGTTCATCAGGACAGAAGCCCATTTTTTAAAGTTATCCCCAAAACCAAATTTATCAAATGCAAACAAAATATAATCTTTGGATATGGAATCAAATGCACGTCGAAAGTCAACTGCTAATAAAACTCCAGGTTTATCCATTGTGTTCATAATATCTATGGTATCATCAATAAGTCTAATCATGTTACTTATTTTTCTTCCTTTCATAAAGCCAACTTGATTTTCATGAATAATATCACCTATTACAGTGGAAAGTCGCAATGCTAAACATTTTGCAATTATCTTGTAATCTGTATTTGTCAGAGATATTGGTCTCCAATTGCCGAGATCGTCCCTAGGTAAATCTTTACCTTTATGAATTAAGGTCAGAACAGCTTGTTTTTGAGTGGGCGATAATTCGCCATTAACAAATGATGCTACAAATGAGGCATGAACTACATCCCTTATCTTCAACCAAAATACTATATAAAAACAGGTAGTGAGACCATCAAGACCTGGGGCTGAATCGTTATTTAATAATTTAAGGGCAATAGTTAATTCCTTCCTGGTAATCTCCGAGTCCAATTCACCTTTTTGGTCATTGGAGAGAAATGGTATATTTAAATCTTGTACAAATTCGTTTGCGCTCATCTGGTTAAATTCCGCACTTTTTTCATACGAGTCTTTAAAAAATCGTACTTGTTCTTTCATAATCTCTTTCTGTGTATTAAATACCCTCCCGTCGTCTGTCTGTAAACGATCCATAATGTTCATGTTAGCTTTACTTTTTTCCAAATTAAAAAAATACTTTGTGTTCTTCTCACCTTCTTCTATGAACTGGACGCGAGAGCGAACTTGGGCACTCTGGGCTTCTTCCAATGAAAAGACCTCAAGCTCTACTTTAATTTTGTCTCTTTTCATTAACAGATTCAGATCTTGTGGATTATTTGCTAAAAGAGTGTCCGTTTCATCCAAATCCTTCTGAAGAGAAAGCTGGGAATTATTTTGTTTTCGCTTTCTTCCTGCTGCATAGGCTGTGCACAATTCCTGCATTTGAATTTTTAATAATTCCCATTTTAAGGAGTCACATAAACCTTTATTTTGCAACAAAAATGCATCAATCAAATTATTTATTAAATCAACAAAACCTTTGTCTCGCAATAACTGATTATTAAATTTCCAGTAAGAAGGTCCGCGTACAATGTTCACAAACTGAATTTTCAACTCAATTAATCGGTGATCTGAATGTGGTACTGAGACCATGTCACAAAATAATGTTTTATCAAACAAGCCACCAGAAAGAAGAATATAGTCAAGTCGACGGGCTATGAAAGGGCTCTTCCTGCTCCAGGAGAACTCCTTTTCGTCGGTGTGAAACAAGCGCCAAACATCATTCAGATCGTTACTATGCAAAACATTTTGAAAATTAATAACATCAGATTTATTATGTTTTTCACCACTCACAATATCTATCTCGTTATTCAAAACACAATTGAAATCCCCACAAATTATTTTCTCACCTTCGAATTCTTCAAAACACGAATTAACTTGTGCCCATAATTGACTTTTTTCGAAAGAATTATTAGGAAAATAAATATTCACCAAATAAAGAAAATCATTTTCAAATGTAATTTTCAAACACAAATATCTTTCTGTTTTAAATACTAATTCTGCTTCACCATCAAAACTTTTTTTAAGGAGAATAATTTGTCCCATGCTCTGACAGGAAACTGAAGAATGAAACACTCTTCCACCCCATTCTCTCTCCCACTGATCTTTCACGTCGTCCGTAATATATGATTCCTGCAAGCATATCAAATCATATTTTCTTTTTTTTAGTAAATAAAATATAGATCTTCTTTTTCTTTTGTTACGTAATCCTCTTACATTAAGAGAACATACCGAGACGCTATTCATTAAACCCAAGTGTAATTAAGTCGCAAAGCCAATTCATAGTCCTTCACCATTGCCGTCACGTAGCACGTGAAAATCACCAGTCAACAGGGAAGTACGGTCAGGGTTCAGCACAAAAGACTGCCTAAGCAGGGCCCGTATGCTTATGGGGGAAGTTCGCGACAACTCCCGAAGTTTTGAGTGACATCGGAAGTACTTGCCTCACTTTCGTATGCATGGGCCGGAAAAAGGGTTTACCTCGAAGCAAAGCGAGGAAGTAACTCAGGGTATTTTGCGACTACTTCTAAAGTTTTGAGTGACATCGGAAGTACATCCTCACTTTCGCATGCATGGGACGAAAAAAGAGTTTACTTTGGAAGCTAACGAGGAAGTAAATGAGGGTAAATGTACTACAGCCAGACCCAGTAGTAAACACGCTACTTCCACAGTTTCTCAGTGCAAAAAGGCAGGGCTTTTCTTCAGTTTTTCATGTCAAACCGAGCTGACGCTCCCAAAGAGAGAAAATAGAGGGAAAAGTCGTATCTTCTGCATGCATTTCGTGCAAATTTCCCTGAATACAAACCTGAGTTGCCAGCTTTGACTTTTGTTTGTTCTGGGTCATTGGCCACCACTCTTTCATTCCCGCTTATACGAGGGGGTTACTGTGTTTCTATGAAAATGGGCGTCGTTGTGTGCATGTGTGAGTGTGTGTGTGTGTGTGTGTGTGTGTGTGTGTGTGTGTGTGTTTGTGTGCGTGCGTGCGTGTGTTTGTGTGCGTGTGTGTGTGTGTGTGTGTGTGTGTGTGTGTGTGTGTGTGTGTTCGAGTGTTGAAGTGTAAGTTTCTGCTATTTTTTTGGGTCATTGCTTTATCTGTGTGTGTGTGTGTGTGTGTGTGTGTGTGTGTGTGTGTGTGTGTGTGTGTGTGTGTGTGTATGTATTTGTGCGAGTGCCTGTCTGCCTGTGTGTGCGTGCGTGCGGGTATAATTGTGCGTCTGTTCCTTCATACGTTTGTTTGCGTGTTCGCGCGTGCCGTGTGTGTGTGTGTGTTTGTGTGTGTGTGTTTGTGCGTGTGTGTGTTTGTGTGTGTGTGTGTGTGTGTGTGTGTGTGTGTGTGTTTTCGATGTTATGTGTGTGTTCGACGGTGTGTGTGTGTGTTCGACGGTGTGTGTGTGTGTGTGTGTGTGTGTGTGTGTGTGTGTGTTCGACGGTGTGTGTGTGTGTGTGTGTGTGTGTGTGTGTGTGTGTGTGTACCCACTCCCCACACTATGATGAGCTGACTATATTTGCGCCTTGATATTTTATTCATGTTCTTACGTTTTATGCTGTTTATTGTGATTCACCACACCCGAGTTTATCGTAATTGAGATAATAAAGTGTTCTATGTCTATGTATTATGTCTAATACACATGCACACACGCACGTAGGCTACAAAAATCCAATCTTGACTTTGAACTTTATATAAACATACATCCTCTTCACAATTAACGAGGACAAACGTAATTTACAAACACCTAAGTACAACAATTTTTCTGTTTGAAAAATTCGGACACACATTTTCTCAAATAATATGAAATTCGCTGAACTTATCTTCTTTTCACTACACCTTATATCTTGATTCCCAAAAAATGGAGTTCTGCCTTTTTAAATTTACCAGTAACACAAACATTCGCTCTGACCAAACTATTTTTGTCCAGCAGTTTTACCGATACACAATCATTAAAAACCCACTACAAAAAGAGTTTTAAGTTAACCGACTTCGCTACCACATAAACAACCTTTTTTTATTGTCCCCAACATTCTGGTCAACGAAATCATTATTATAGACAGTCATTCTATTTAAGGACAATTATCACAGCTTTCGTTCAACCAGTTAAAAACAACAATTATAGTAAAAGCTACAGCGCGATCAACGTTTGCCCATTTACGAACTCGCGATGAGATTTGTTTCTTCTGGTCACCAAGCCTACCGTTTACAAACGCATGCGCACTAATTGGGATTCCCCCAATTTTCTCGACCTTGACCTCAGAACTCTCGAAGCCACTACTTCGGCGTTCAATTTAGCTCGTGCATACCGAGTAGCTGGCAACTTTGCTTTCGAAGTTCCCACTTCCAATGTCAAGGGCCTCTCGCTTGACATAATTATACGACGATATCGCATCTCAAGGGTCCTTACCCATCCAAAAGAAACCTCCAGCGCATACTACAATTGCAGGACATTCCGTTTTTAAAGGCAGCTCATTGGGAAATTATCTCAGACACAATATCGAAGACGTGAAATGCGTCAATCGAGCAACTGTCGTAACTTGGCTACAATGAGACGGTCTCCTACCTTGCACCATAGACACGGACTGTGACATTCTTGTTTAATTTAGGTGAAATGCTTAAAACAGAATGACTCAAAAGCGACAGTTCGATCAGTTACTGACCGAAAAAAACGTGCTCGAGTCATTCGGCGAAGGTGGCGAGCTTTCAAACCAGCACGACTGAATAACTCAGAATGCCTTTTTTCATCATGCCTCTATTCTACACGAGTAACATAGTGCAGTGGTAACGGTTCCGGACTCTCGTTCATTTGCTCCGGGTTCAAGTTCCGCCGGGAGCTATATATTTTTTATTAATCTTTTCCTTTTTAAGCCTCCGCAATTGCATTCCGGCTGCAAAAACCGGGTTTTGCCTCTGTGTTAATTTTATTCATTTGCAAAAGAAACCTTCCTATGCTTTGAAAAAATCATATCATGTCTTGACTTTCAACTGTACGCGCGTGTGTATATGTGTGTCACTACGGTGAGTATGTGTGTGTGTGTGTGTGTGTGTGTATGTGTGTGTGTGGGTGTGTGTGTGTGTGTGTGTGACGTGTCACTTGTGTCATCATAGTTTCAGTGTGTGTATGAGTGTAGATTGAGAGAGAATGAGAGAAAGTGAGAGAGAGTGAGTGTGTGGTTATTTGTTTGTGACTGTGTGCGTGCGTGTATGGGTGCGTGTGTGTGTGTATATGTGTGCGCGCGAGCGCGCGCGTGTGTGTGTGTGTGCAGTGTGTGGTGTGTGTGTGTGTTTATGTGTGCCGTCAGTGTCACTTGTGTCATAGTGTCAGTATGTGCATGAGTGTACGTTTGTCTGTGTGTCGTAAGAGAGAGAGAGAGAGAGAGAGAGAGAGAGAGAGAGAGAGAGAGAGAGAGAGCGACACGTCTTTGGCAATTTTGGACCAGACAGCGTCTTTATGTTTAACAGTTAGACTGTTCTGAAATTTGGACAGAATAACCGTTCTTTCGTAAAACACTTCTGTCAAGAGTACAGCAATTTCACCATCTGAAAAAGGCGCAGAACGCCCCTCTGTGTCTACTTTCTTTTTGAGCAGCACACGTGCCTTGCCATTTTCGTTGACTGAAATGTTGATAGAAACGTGCGCATGCATGCGTATTAGTAGGGATTCCCCCAATTTCCCCGACCTTGACCGTAATACTCTCGCTGTCACTACTTTGGCGTTCAAGTCAGTTCATGCATTGTGAACAGTTAGAAAGTTGACTTCGGGAGTTCCCACTTCGAAAAGAGGCCTCTACTTCCAGTGTTTCTTACTTCTAGTTCATGCATACGGGCCCTGATGTGTGTTGCTGTGTCAGGGCCTGTCGTCTCTGTGTCCGTGTCGCACGTGTTCTCTTTCCCGTCGCTATCGGGTGCTTGTGGCATTGTCAGTCTCGGTTGTTTGCTGCCCTGTTGTTTGGGGCTGCTGTCTTGTTTCGGTGAAACAGATCGAGAACGCAATCGCTTTACTGAGCTGCTGTCTCGCTTGTTGAAGTGCAGGGTGCTCTGCCCAGAGACTTGCTT